>NW_006408586.1:4036939-4049073 GCF_000296735.1 Chrysochloris asiatica
ATTTACACACAGATAAATAGTAAATAATCTTACAGTTTAAATCAGATATCTGTATCTATATGGACTCCTGTTATTGTTGCTGTTAGGTACTGAACAGTCTGTTCCAAATATAGGGGCCTTATACAATACAGAACTAAGCAGGCCCAGTCTTGGGGCATGCTCAAAGTTGTTGTGTTTGAGTTCATTGTTGCTGACACTATGTGGCAGTCTCATTAAGAGACTTCATTTATTTTACTGATCCTCCACTTTACCAATCACGAAGTCCTTCTTCAGGCATTGGTCCCTCCTGAGAGCATGTCCAAAGAAAGAGATACGAAGTCTTAACCATCTTCACTTCTAAGGTGCGTTCTGGCACTACTTCATCCAAGAAAGATTTGTTTGTTATTCTGGTCATCCTCGGTACTTTTAATATTCTTCTCCAACTCCATAATTCAGATTCATTGATTCTTCTATGATTTTTCTTACTCATTGTCCAATTTAATTTCAAGTATTTTCACACTGTAATACAAACCACTAAAAACAAAGCACCTAATAATGTATTTAACTATAGCAATTGATGATAGTTTGTTGCTATTGTTAGGTGCCATGTAAGTCAGTTCTGACTCGAAGCAAGCCTATGCACAGCAGGATAAAACAATGCCCACTAATGAGCCATCTTTACAATCACTGTTACACTTGATCCCTCTATTTGAAATAGGCACAAATTTGAATCTCTCCCAATCAGTTGGCCAAGTAGGTGTTCTAAATTTCTTGGCATAAATGAGTGAGTGCCTTCAGCACTGCATCAATTTATTGAAGGCTTTCAATTTGATGGCAAAAAGAAGATAAAATACAAAGTTTCAAGTAAACTTGTTGATGTAGAAATATATGAGAGTCCTATTGAGGCAAGGAGATGTCAGATAATGAGAAACAAAGCCATTGCAATCTAATGACTGGAGTATCCCTGTAAGACTTTATTTTTAAGTAACAGGGGTCATTCTCTTTTTTGGTCATGTCTTAATTTAAGGCCAACTGACTTGCTCTTGTGATGTGCTGCAGAAAAGTGATAGACATGTAATGAATGATCCTAACTTCCACCCCCCCGCCCCCTGTATTTCTCATGGCACTGGAGTTTATTCTGACCTTGTAGGACAGACTAGAACTGCTACCTAAGATTTTAGAGACTGTAAACCATATCATCAGTAAAAATAAAACCAGGGGCAGACTATGCAAAAGATCATCAATTATTCATATGCAAATTCAAACTGAAGCTGAAGAAAATGAAAACAAGTCCATGAAAGCCAAAAAATATGACCTTGAATATATCCCACCTGAATTTAGAGATCATCTGAAGAAAAGATTTGATACATTAAACACTAAAGACCAAAAACCAGAAGACTTGTGGGATGACATCAAGAACATCATACATGAAGAAAACAAAAAGTCATTGAGAAAACAAGAAAGAAGGCAAAGGTCAAAATGGATATCAGAAGAGACACTGAAACATGCTCTCCAGTGTAGAGATGCTGAAGTAAATGGAAGAAATGAGGAGGTAAAAGAGTTGAACAGATAATTTCAAAGATCGGCTTGAGAAGATAAAGCCAAATATTACAACAAAATGTGCAAATATCTGGTATCAGAAAACCAAAAAGGAAGAACACGCTCAGCATTTCTCAAGCTGAGGGAACTGAAGAAAAAATTTAAGCCTCAACTTTCGTTATTGAAAGATTCTCTGGGCAAATGATTGAATGATGCAGAGAGCATCAAGAGAAGATGGAAGAAATACACAGAGTCACTGTGTCAAAAGGAAATGGTTCATGTTCAACCATTTCAAGAGGTAGCATATGATCAAGAGCCAATGATACTGAAGGAGAAAGACCAAGGTGTATTGAAAGAATTGGCATAGAACAAGGCACCATGAATTGATGGAATAAAAATTGAAATCTTTCAAGGAAGTGAGGCCGCACAGGAGGCACTCACTCATCTCTGCCAAGAAATTTGGAAGACAACTGACTGGCCGACTGATTGGAAGAGATCCATATTTGTGCCCAATTCTAGAGAGAGGTGACCCAATGGAATGCAGAAATCATCGGACAATCTCTTTGATATCCCATACGAGTAAAGTTTTGCTAAAGGTAATACAGAAAAGGCTACAATCATACATTAACAGAGAACTTCCAGAGGTCAGATAGATCTTGGCTGAAAGCAGAGAGTATCAGAAAGATATTTACCTGTGCTTTATTGACTATGCAAAGGCTTTTGATTGTGTGGATCATGACAAGCTATGCACAACATTGTGAAGTATGAGTATTCCGGAACACTTAATTGTGCTCATGAGGAATCTGTACCTGGACCAAGAGGTAATTATTTGAACAGAACACGGGAACACTGAATGGTTTAAAATTAAGAAAGGTGTATGACAAGGTTGTGTTCTTTCACCATACTTATTCAACCTGTATGCTGAGCAAATAATCCGAGAAACTGGGTTCTATGAAGAAAAATGTGGCATCAGGTTTGGAGGAGGACTCATTAACAACCTATGATATGCAGATGATACAACCTTGCTTGCTGAAAGTGAAGAGAATTTAAAACATTTAGTGATGAAGATCAAAGAGCACAGCCTTCAGTATGGATTACATCTCAATGTCACGAAAACAAAAATCCTTACCAATGGACCAATAAACAACATTCTTATCAACAGAGAAAATATCGAAGTTGTCAAGAACTTCATTCTTCTTGGATCAATGATCAACACTCACAGAAGCAGCAGTCAAGAAATCAAACAAAGTATTGCATTAGGCAAATCTGATGCACAAGACCTTTGTAAAGTATTGTAAAGCAAAGATGTTAGCTTTAGCACTAAGGTGTGCCTGACCCAAGTCATGAAATTCTCAATAACCTCATATGCATGCGAAAGCTGGACAGTGTATAAGGAAGGCCATAGAAGATTTGATGCCTTTGAGTTATGGTAATAGGAGAATATTGAAAGTGCCATGGGCTGCCAAAAGATCAAATAGATCCATTTTGGAAGAAGTGCAGACAGAGTGCTTCTTAGAGGCCAAGATGGCTAAACGTCATCTCTCATACTTTGGACATATTGTTGCTGGAGAAAGATATCATGTTTGGTAAGGTGGGGTGTCAGAGAAAAAGAGGAAGACCCCCAATGAGATGGATTGGCCAAGTGGCAGCATCGATGGACTGAAACATGGCAACAGTAGTGAGGTTGGCCCAGGATAGGGCAATGGTTCATTCTGCTGCGCATAAGGTCACTATGAGTTGGTACTGACTCGGTGGCACGTAACAACAACAACAAACATTTATGGGAACAAGCTGCCTCGTTTTTCTCCCTCAGAGCAACTTATGGGTGACGACTTCTCACCCTGTGGTTAGCAGCCCAACACTTAACTTATTGCACCACCAGGGCACCTTAACTTTTGTATTTTTGTTTCTGTTAAGTATCACAGAGTTGGATTGACTCATAGCAACCCTATACAGGGTTTTCAAGGAGAAGTTGGTGGGATTGGACTGCCAACCTTGCCATTAGCAGTCCAGTGCTTATACTGCAGCACCACACCAGGACTCCAACTTTTTTATTTCTTCTTGTTAAGTGCCGTCAAATTGGTCCCAACCCATAGTGACCCTGTGTAAGGTCTTCGAGGAATGACGATTTGCAGTTCAAACGACTTGCGATTTGAACTGCCGGCCTTGCAGTTCAAACTGACTTTGCAATCCAGCACATTAACACACAGTGCCACACCAGGACTCCTGAATTTTTGTATTTAGGAATGTGACAATGTAGTTCATGTTGTTGCTGTTAAGTGCTGTGGAGTTGGTTCTGACTCATAGTGACCCTGTGTAAGGTTTCTGAGGAGCAGCAGGCGGATTTGAATCCCTGACCTTGTGGTTCAAATTGACCTTGGGATCCAGTGCTTATCCTTCAGTACCACACCAGGACTCCATATCTTGCATGGACTTCATGTTTTATGTTAAGTGCTATTTACAATGTGTCCTTCTTTGGCTTTGCTAATCCCTTTCTCCTTGTGGAATAACATACACTTGTTTTTATGAATTAGAAAACAATAATTCTTCTAGCAAAGCTGTATGAACCTTGTATCTGAGCACTTTATCAACCTAAATTAGACCATGAGCATTTTGTTCAGTGAACCATCAGCTATGGTTCATTGGTTCAGTAACATTAAATAATTATCATGTTGGAATAATAGCACTTCCCATACTTCTTAAACTGGTCAATCCACAAATCAATCTATAGCTCTCTTCAGAGAAGTGGAATAAAAATTAATATTTCTACAAATGCATTAACAGAATATGTTTGGTTGAATTGAAAATCTGCTCAAGAAAAATTTGAGATTCAGGCATCATAAATTACTTAGTAAATTATATATCTACCAGATATTACTTATAATTAAACAAACAAACAAAAAAGACTCCCTCATAGCAGGTAAATCTTTTAAAAAGAAATGGAGAACAGGTCAGAAAATTATGGCACAGTGATTGAATTATTTCTGAAAATATTTTTTCCCCCAAAATGAAACATTTGTCTTTCTTCAAGTCCTATCTAGTAGGGGACTGATCTATAATGAGTTGAAGAAGGGATTTTGATCTAAGAGGATTTTGTCAATGATCAGAAAGAAATGGTTCTATTTCTTTCCAAGTTGAACCAGAATGTCACAAAATCAAGAAAGTGTACTCTCCCCACCGCCCAAATGCACTGCACTTTTACAAGCTGGTATAGTATTGTATTTTTTTCTTTCTTTCTTTTTTTGATATGTGTATAAAATGTATTGATGAAAGAATCTGTGCACCTCTGACTCTATTGGAGGCAAATGGAAATATCACGGGGAGAGAAAGAAGTTGAGGTTAGCAGGATCATTTCTCACCAAAGCATTTGTGAAACATAAAACAAGTTGGACCAGATTTTAAAATGTGCAAGGTAAGACACTCACTCACACTCACATGGAAAAAAGAGAACTTTCATAGCATTAACTGTTCATTTCCCCCACATACTAAAGCTCTTTCCAGTTATTTTTAGCCTTAGAATATTTTAAGCATATGAATGTTTAAATTTTCTGATTTAGTCCAGTCCATTTTAAGTGTGCATATGTGTAAGTGTGTGTCTGCTGTCTGTCTCCATGTGTATGTATTTATCTGAGGAATAATATTGTAATACCTAATTTAAACTCAAAAGATGATACAAACTGTTTCTCAGATACAGATATACAAGACTTTTGTATATTTCCAACTTCATTTCACTTCTTTTGTCATTGGAGACCAATGAAAATTCATTACACTATTCCAAAGTATTAGTTAGTCATTATGATCCTACTTTATTTTATTTTTCTGCAGTCAGGAGATGGGCTGTGACTAACTAACTAAGAAACTCAATGTAAGTGAAGAGGATACTTATACAACATGAAAATACCAAATACTATTGAGGATCAGCAAACATCAATCTATACTTCTTGTGTCTTTCACGTCTGCAAAAAATTATGACTTTTAACTCACCTCTGGTGATTTCAGTTCTTAGTGTTGAGCAATTAAGATATCCTCTTGTTCTGCTCTCATATTTAGTTTTCTTTATTTCTTCATTTTATTTTTCTGTTCATAGTTAATTAAGTGATTTTATTTTTCTGGATAATTTCCCTTAAACACATGAGTTAGATAATTCAAGCTGCTGTAACAGGTGGTCCCCAGATTACTTGGTAAATTAGACTTTTTTTTTTTTTTCTTTTTCTTAAGAGTGCTACTCCCCACCAAAGAAATTTGTAGTAACAGACTGACAAGGGTTTTACTGTCTTCTTCTAATAGGGGCCTCCAAGTTTGCCATCCCAGTCAACTAGTAAGAGGGAAAACAGCAGAGTTGAATGGAGATTTTAATGGGTCAAGACTAGAAAATAAAACATCCTTTTGGTTCATATCCATTTGGCATTTAGCTATAGCCCATGCATAATTGAAAGGTATGAAAGTCAATGCAATCTCACAATAAGGACAGGAAGAAAAGGAAATGAATTTTTATGAATAGGTATCAGTTTGCACCAGGAACTTGACAGCAAATGCTATTTCTAGTCCATTTAACTGGGCCACCAAAACACTTGTATACGAAAATCTGTATTTTCAGATGAGATTATCAAGTTAAAATATCTGTTACTTTTTCTACATTCAATATATAAATTTGATTGGACTTTGCAGGTCTATTGTGCATATAAATTATGACTTATTATTTAGAACTCTCTTTAGTTGAGCTCTCATTTTTCTATCCAATGATAAGGTTTTCAGGTACATTTATGTCTGAGAATCCATAGACAACATAGGATCTTTCAGGCAAACACTGAACATTGGTACTTAGAGATTTAGTATCCTAAACTTTCCATTATTTAAAAGTTATTGAGGGCCAGGATCCACGACAATCTTGATCTTTCCTAATTTCTAGCATCAATAATAATGCATTGTTAATGGAAAACACTGAATTAATAAGTATAAAAAAATGTTAAATGTAAAAATAGGTTTAACATTAGCTAAATTATTCACGTCAGTAAACTGAAGAAAGATTTCTTTTTAAGGAAGATAATCTATTTGACTAGGAACAAAGAAAATCAATGTGCTAGGATATGTCTTTTTTTAAATGCTATCTTGTATTGTGGAACTTGCCTATCATTACATTTGGGACATAGCTTTCCCATTTCCATTGAATTCTTTGTGTTTTTGTACCTCACACCCTCTACCTCATCTTTCTTTCTCCAGAAAAAATTGGAATTTTATGCCTCTCTCTGAAAAATTACCAAAAGAAATATAAGGATAAAAATGATAGCAATTGCTTATCAACAAACAGACATACATTTTCCTAGTTCAGATGGGCAAGAAAAAATATATTTACATAATTTACATATGTATATGGATGTTTTTAAGTGTAATGCGGATAGCCTAAAGATATTCTATGCAGCATTATTCATGGTGGAATATTTTGTCATAAGAAAGAAGTAATTAATAACATAAAGACAATTATTTCTACCATTTACAGTTTTTATGAAATATTTATGTATGTTAGTACAATCACCATACACAAAGCAGCATAAAGAAAGATGTACTTTAATAAAAAATATTCCAGCACTAGTTTTTATTTTTAAAAACAAACCATAGTATGCTTTAAAAAAAACTTGTGCTTTATTACTTTCAGTCACAAAATACTGTTCTCATGAAATATTTTGAGTCTTTTGCAACAAAAAAGATTACTACTGTTTAATACTAAAAAATGTTCTGGATTAGAAAATCAAATCCAGGTTTTCTTTAAGGTTTTGTTGTTAATCTTTGATTATTCAGTTCATCATCATAAAAGATCATCCTAAGTGACTTAGATATAACACCGTTTGTGAGGGTTATTTTGAATAATATTAATGACTACGGAAGACTATTAAAGCGCTTGAAAAGACTTGGGGACTCTGGTAACATGGTGAATTAAGCACTCGCCTGATCAGTGGTTTGAATTTATCAGTTGCTTCACAGGAGAAAGATGTGCCAGTTTGATTCCATAAAGATCTATAGCCTTGGAAAACCTACGGGGCAGTTCTGTCTGCGCTATAGAGTTGCATGAGTTGGAACTGACTTGACAGCAGTGAGTTTGGTATTTTTGGTTATGAAAATACTGAGAAGAAACATAGTCATACATTTGATTTATATTTAATAGCCAGTAAGCATATAAGGTTTAATGATGTTTCCATTTTTGTAAATGTACAGAAATAACTTTAAAAGTTTCATTGACTTTTTCTGAGTGTTCATGAAATTTAAAGTTATACTATGTTGAAATGTAACTTCTTCTTAGGAATAAATTATGAACAAGCTTTTGAATTCCTGGTGACCATGCTGAGCATCTGAACAGAACACTAAAGAACTTTAGTTTTTAGTATAAGTTGTAGTCCAAACATTTAAAGCATATTCAATAGAAATGTAAAATTTGCAATTACTTCAAAGTCTTAAACAAGTATAACATTCAGGTATTAGAAATTGGAGAAGTTGTTTTCAGAAAGAGGAAGGTGTCTATAATAGCTGTGTCTGTGTTTCCTGAATATTTTTTCTATTTACATAAAACTGCTCTATAAAGTTGATTTATGGGGATAAAATTAATTTGCCTTCCTGCAAAACGATTTAAATTATACTATTTTAAAATATTTTTCCTATCATTTTTGCTCAATATTATTATTAGTGTTATTATTGATTTTGCTTTTAGTGCAAGTGTTGAATTTCTTGGTTGAACAGTGCTTGACCAATAACTGAAATGTTGGTCAGGGGCTTGAACCCATCAGCTGCTATATGGGAGAAAGATGTGAGTTTGCTTCCTTAGAGATTATAGCCTTAGAAACCTTATGCGACAGTTCTACTCTGTCCCATACAGTAGTTATGATACAGAACCGAATTGATAACAATGGTTTGGTGTACAGGACATGTTAAAGACATAGTTAAACAATCTGTATAGCATTCAGATTGTGATGACTGTATTGTAAATTTTAAAACCTGAAAAACAAACAAAAAAACAACACATTCCCAATGCCTTATTAAGGTAACAATTTTCATTCAGAATTTCATCCAATAAACGATATGCCATGTTCCTTTTTATATTTGTTTATGATGATATTTATTGTTTAGCTCTTAGAAAATTTGCTTTCTCCAAGCTCAACCCTATAAATTTGGGTGCTTCAACCAGTGCATTTGTGTGTTACAAAACCACTAAAGGTAGATCTTCCACTATTTCAGTTACATATAATAAGCTTACTGACATGCAAAACGAATTATGCTCTCATTTATGAGCAAACCAAGCTCCAACACAGAGCTGCTATTCAGATAAATCCATTCATGTCTACATGTTATTAGGTACTAAATTACCTTTAAAATAATTCAGTAATTTAAAAAGTAGAAGATTTTTATTAAAGGTTTTTAAAGCAAAAGAAGAAATGTAATTTTAGTACAGGCAACCATTTCTAACAAGAATTCGCTGATCTAGAAAATTACTTTAATGCACATATCAATATAAAAGCCAGTTGCTTAGATTTCTGCCATTTAAATAAATCTATGAATTGTTTTGCTTATAGTGAAAATACATATCTTTAATATTTAACACAAAAATAATAATTATCCCTTGATTGTATTTTGCACAAGAAAATAAAGCTTTAATTAGTAAAATGTAGAGTGGAAGAAAAAGAAAAAAAAAAACCAAACACCACTCACTGTAGGCTTAGTATGGATTTTCTGTATTGAGCAAAATGACTTGTGTTGAAGAAAAACAGAAAGGCTAAATATTTTCATTTAATTGTGTGAAATTAATATGCATAACTAAGCTCAAATAATCTCTTTGTTAATATGATTTTCAAATTGCATGCCTATGATATGTGAGGTAAAGAGTGAATATTGTATAATTCTTTTATTTGGTGGCTATCTAAATGAAATTTTATTTAGCATAAAAACAAGTTTGAAATCCCCATCTTTGTGTACTGTTAAAATATTACATATCTTTATGGATGCTGTGGAGTTCTGGTGTGGCACTGTAGGATAAAAGCAGGACTGCAAGGTTGGGTTGAACCACAAGGTAGGTGGTTAGAACTCACCAACCACTCCTTGGAAACCTTATATTGGGTCACTATGAGTTGGAACCAGCTTGATTACATTTAACAACAGTAAAATTAATACTATTGATGACAATTATATACTCCTTGAAATTATCTATGCTCTTTAATTATATTTAAATATAAGTTTATGCATCAGAGAAATTTAATATCTCAAGTTGTAAAACTATTTTGATGAAAATACTTTATTTTAAATATCATCAAATACTCATTTTTACTTCTCAGTCATAATGATTTTATCTATCTACTTAAACATTTCCAAGTTAAAAGAGAAATCTGAATTTTATAGAACTTTAGTTATATGGTAAGTATTTGAAAAATTGAAACTATTTCATCCATGTCTGAGAATGCTGCTAAATAATATGACTTGATTTGATATCATCTTTGAATAACAATTTAATTCAGTCTCGTTTGTTTCCCCAATATAAATCAGGTTATACATTATTTATTCATGTTTCTTTTTAAGCTATCGCAAATTCATTGGTTATTATATTTCTAAAATGTACATAAATATGCATATATTCTTTTCTTATATTTCATCTACTTATGCAAATTTTTCATTTTGTACTTCAGCACTATTTTCATAAATAAATTGCTTATGACATTTTTCACACAACAATGCAATGTATCTACTTGTAAGGAACATGGTTCACTATATTTTAAACCATGCTTTCATGGTTTCACTGTTTTCCTGACTTTTCTTGTGTTGTTAGGTGCTGTTGAGTCAATTCTGACTTATTGTGAGCTCTGGTAGCGTAGTGGTTACGAATCGGGCTGCGAACCTTAAGGTCAGCAGTTCAAAACTACCAGCTGCTCTGCGGGAGAAAGATGAGGCTTTCTACTCCTGTAAAGATTTACACCCTCGGAAACCCTGTATAGGGTCGCTATGGGTCGGAGCCGACTCGACGGCACATAACAACAAGCACAACAGAATAAAACACCCTCTGGTCCTGTTCCATCCTCACAGCTGTTGCTACATTTGAGCCCATTGTTGCCACCACTGTGTCAGTCCATCTCATTAAGGATCTTCCTCTTTATACACTGATCCTCAGCTTTACCAAGCAGGATGTTCTTTTCCAGGAATTGGTACTTCCTGGCAACATGCCCAAAGTACAAGAGAGGAAGTCTCGCCATCCTTGTATCTAAGGTGCATTCTGGTTGTACTTCTTCAAAGTCAGATATGTTCATTCCTTTGGCAGTTCATGATGTTTTCAAGATTTTTCTCCAGCTCCGTAATTCAAATGTGACTATTATTCTTTGGTCTTCCTTATTCCTTGTCCAACTTGCATATGCCTATGAAGTATTTGAAAATACCATGGCTTGAGTCAGGTGCACCTTACTTTTCAAACTGATATCTCTGTTCTTTAACACTTTAAAGAAGTCTTGCACAGCATATTTGCCTAATGCAATACATCCTTTGATTTTTTTTGAATGCTGTTTCCATGAGTGTTGGCTGAGTATCCAAGCAAATTTAATTCTTCAAGAACTCCAATTTCTTGTCTATTTATCATGATTTTATTTAGTGATCCAGGAGTGAGGACTTTCATTTTCTTTAGATTGAGATGTAACCGATACTGAAGGTTGCAATATTTCGTTATAATACTTTACAGTAGTCTTTTCAATTTGTCATTTTACCATTCAGCTCTTTTACTTAATTTCTTCTTTTTTGCTGTACTTCCTTATGCTCAAGAATTCAGATGTGACACTGCAGGATAAGCACTAGACTGTGCTTCAGAACCATAGACATTTGTTTCTTAGGAACCCTAAACAGAGTTCTTGCTCTGTGAGATATGGTGCCGGAAAATGAGTCCCTCAGGTTGGGAGGCACTAAAAATGTAACTGGGGAAGAGCTGCCTCCTCAAAGTAGAGCTGACCATGATGACACAAATGGAGTAAAACCCATGATAGAAAAGTCCGCGGGACCTTCATTTGCTCATGGGGCACAACTCAAAATGAAGAGAAACACCTGTAAGCATCCATTGAAAATCAGAACATGCAATGTACAAAGTATGAATCTGGGAAAACTGGAAGTTGTCAAAACTGAAATGCAATGTATAAACACCAAAATCTTAGGCATTAGTGAGCTGAAATGGACTGGTAATTGGCCATTTTGAATCTGATGACCACATGGTTTACTATGCCAGAAATGACAAATTGAAGAAGAATGATGTTGCATTCATTGTCAAAAAGAACAGAATCTGATCAGTCATGTGGTACAATGCTGTCTGTGATAGGATAAGATCCATGCATCTACAGAGAAGCCCAGTTAATATCACTATTATTCAAATTTACACACTAAGCACTAAATCCAGTGAGAATGAGATAGAAGAATTCTACCCACTTCTTCAATCTGAAATTGATCAATCATACAATTAAGATGTATTGATCATTAATGGTGATTGGAATGCAAAGTTTTGGAGCAACAAGGAAGGATCAGTAGTTGGAAAATATGGCCTTGGGGATAGAAATGATGCTGGAGATCACATGATAGAATTCTGCAAAATCAATGATTTGTTAATTTCAAAT
>NW_006408586.1:4049543-4061552 GCF_000296735.1 Chrysochloris asiatica
CAAAATGGATGTCAGAAGAGACTCTGAAATTTGCTCTCCAGCATAGAGATGCTAAAGCAAATGGAAGAAATAAGGAGGTACAAGAGCTGAACAGAAAATGTCAAAGATCAGCAGAAGAAATAAAGCCAATTATTACAATAAAATGTGCAAAGATCTAGAATCAGAAAACCAAAAAGGAAGAACATGCTCAGCATTTCTCAAGCTGGGGGAAATGAAGAAAATATTCAAGCCCCGACATTCATTATTGAAAGATTCTCTGGGCAAATTATTAAACGATACAGGAAGAATCAAAAGAAGATGGAAGAAATACACAGAGACTGTACCAAAAGGAAATGATTAATGTTCAATGGTTTCAAGAGGTAGCATATGATCAAGAGCCAATGATGCTGAAGGAGGAAGTCCAAGGTACATTGAAGGAATTGGCAAAAAAACAAGGCACCAGGAATTGATGGAATAAAAATTGAAAAATCTTTCAAGAAAGTGAGGCTGCACAGGATGCACTCCCTCAGCTCTGCCAAGAAATTTGGAAGACAACTATCTGGCCAATTTATTGGAACAGATCCGTATTTGTGCCCATTCCAAAGACAGGTGACCCAACAGAATGTGGAAATCACCGGACAATCTCTTTGATATCTTATGTGAGTAAAGTTTTACTAAAGGTAATACAAAAACGACTGCAAGCATACATTGACAGAGAACTTCCAGAGGTTCAAGCTGGATTCAGAAGAGGCTGTGGAATGAGGGATGTCATTGCTAATGTCCGATGGATCTTGGATGAAAGCAGAGAATATTAGAAAGATATTTACTTGTGCTTTATTGACTATGCAAAAGCTTTTGATTGGGTAGATCATGACAAGCTATGGACAACATTGAGAAGTATGAGTATTCCAGAACACTTACTTGTGCTCATGAGGTCTCTGTACATGGACCAAGAGGCAGTTGTTCAAACAGAACATGGGAACACTGAATGGTTTAAACTTAAGAAAGGTGTGCAACAAGGTTACAGTCTTTCACAATACTTATTCAACCTGTATGTTGAGCAAATAATCCGAGAACCTGGGTTATATGAAGAAAAACATGACATCAGGATTGGAGGAAAACTCATTAACACCTGTGATATGAAGATGATACAACCTTGCTTGCTGAAAGTGAAGAGGACTTAAAAACTTACTGATGAAGATCAAAGAGCACAGCCTTCAGTATGGATTACATCTCAATGTAAAGAAAACAAAATTTCTCACCACTGGACCAATAAACAACATTCTTATCAATGGAGAAAAGATTGAAGTTGTCAAGGACTTCATTCTTCTTGGATCAATGATCAACACTCATGGAAACAGCAGTCAAGAAATCAAATGACATATTGCTTTGGGCAAATCTGCTGCACAAGACCTTTTTAAAGTGTTGAAGAGCAAAAATGTAAGCTTGAGGACTAAGGTGCGCCTGACCCAAGCCATGGTATTTTCAATAACCTCATATGCATGCAAAAGCTGGACAGTGAATAAGGAAGACCTCAGAACTGATGATTTGAATTATGGTGATGGAGGAGAATATTGAAAGTACCTTGGACTGCCAAAAGAACCAATAGAGCCGTTTTGGTCGGACATATTACCAGGAGGGACCAGTCGCTGGAGCAGGATATCATGTTTAGTAAGGTGGAGGTTCACTGCAAAAGAGAACGATGCCCCAATGAGATGGATTGGCCATGGGGCAGCATCAATGGACTCAAGCGTGGCATCAGTAGTGAGGTGGCCCAGGATCTTATGCTGTGCATAAGATCGCTATGAGTCGGTACCGACTCGATGGTGCCTAACAAAAACAGGTTTGCTTTAGTATACTTCACCTTCATATAAAGAATTAATGGTCTGTTTGACATTGAGACCCTGGTCCTGTTTTGGTTGATGACATTGAACTTCTCCATCATCTTTGCCCACAGATATAGTCAATTTGATTCCAGTGTATTCTATCTGATGAAGTCCATTTATGTTGTTGAAACAGAGATGAGATCCACATGTATAGTTGCTGTTTATGTTGTTAAAAAAGGGATTTTCAATGAATAAGTCATTGGTCTTATAAAATTTTATCATATGATCGCTAACATCATTTTTGTTACCAAGGTCATATTTTCCAACTACTAATACTCCCTCTTGGTTTCCATTTTTTGCATTCTAGTCACCAGTAATTATAAATGAATATTGATTGTCCATTTGATAAGTTTTAGACTGAAGAAAGTGGCTGTTGTTGTTAAGTGCCATTGGTCAGTTCTGACCCATGTTGTTGTTGTTAGGTGCCATCGAGTCCAGATTACAAAATTGTGTCAAAAATGGGAGGAATTTATTCAAAATTAATTTTATTGGTTGGTGTGTAAATTTTAATAATAGTGATATCAACTGGCCATACTTATTTGATGTTGTTGTTAGTGCCATTGAATCAGTTCCAACCCACAGCGACCCATAATATATGGTTTCTGAGGTGTAACTAGTGAGTTTGAATTTCCAATCTTGATTCAAACTGATTTTGCAATTCAGTGCTTGTCCTATAGTGCCACACCAGGACTCTGGCCTTACTTATAGGTGTATGGATATTATCATATCAGACAGCATTGTGCTTCAAGATAGATCTTGAAGTGCCCTTTTTAATGATGAATATGAAGCCATTCCTCTTTGTCATCCCAGGCAAAGTAAACCATATGACTGTGAGATGCAAAATGACCAACACTAGTCCATTTCATCTCAGTAATGCCTAGGATATTTATCTTTATGCATTTTATTTTATTTTTTAATGACTTCAGATTTTCCTAGATTTATATTTCATACATTTCATCTTCTTATCATTAATGGATGTTTGTGGCTGTTTCTTCTTACTTTGAGTTGATCCCCAACATCAAATAAAGGTCCCCCAAACTTCACTCCATTTGTGTCCAAAATTTGCTCTATTTGCTCTTTCCAGTTGTATTTTGAGTGCTTTCTAATCTGAAATGTCATCTCTGGCACTATATCTGACAATCTTCTGCTGCTATAAATAAAGTTTTCAGTGCCTTACCATATAGAATAGGTCTTCTTCTCCTTCCTAGTCTGTGTTAGTCTGGAAAGTCCACTGAAACTTGTCTACCAAAGGTGACCCTGCTGGTGTTTAAATACTGGTGATGTAGCTTCCAGCATCACAGCAATACAATAGTCACTACAATACAACAAACTAACAGATAAGTAATGGCATATTCCCATAGTCTTATGCAATTCATTTTACTTTCTTACACTTGCTCATTTCTATATGCCCTCTAAAGTAAAATTCAGCTTTACTTTATGAATATCTCTTTCTTCCAAAGTCTATCTTTTAACCTAAATGTGAAAAGTTGGTAATCAGAAAGGAGTTCCTTTCTAATTGTCTAACATTGTAGATGAAGCAGGAGCTTCATGTAGAAGGAGCTCTGGTAGCATAGTGGTTACAAATAAGGCTGCGAACCAAAAGGTCAGCAGTTCAAAACTCCCAGCTGCTCTATGGGAGAAAGATGAGGTTTTCTGCTCCCGTAAAGATTTACAGCCTTCGAAACCCTGTTCAGGGTCGATATGGGTCAGAACCGACTCAACGGCACTTAACAACAACATTTAGTGTCACGTTTGGAGTCAGGTAGAAGTCAATATGTACTGTGAAGAAATAATAAATGCTGCCCATGAAACAAGCTCTAAAGTCATAGTAAATAAACTTGCTGACGTTGAACCCTAACTCCGTTTAGCGTGTATGCCTTCTATTTGACTACAGGTGTTACAACAGCCAGTGATCAGTAGACAAAACTTATTGTTTTCTGTGTTGGAGTGCTTTGACTCTGCAAAATAAGCACTCAACTTTGAGCCACAAGGTTGGTGGTTTGAGCTGACCAGTTGCTCCATGGGAGAAAGATGAGACTTCCTGCTCCCACAGAAGATTCACAGCCTTAGAAACCCTATACCGGTCTCTATGAATTAACCTGAAGGCACTTAAAAATAGCAACATGTAAGGACAAATGGAGCTGACCAAAGATATCCCTATCAGGGCCTGATTTGATTTCTGCTCTAAGCAATTCTAACGACAAAAACTTTTAAAAGTTTTAGAAATGCTTAAGATATATGCACATAAGAATACAATTGTTAGTGTATCAGTGTATGCTTCAAAATTGCACTATTGATAATCATTCTTTTTAAAATTGCATCATTTGCAACTATATTACCCACTTCCATAGAGATTCTGACTCATAGGAAACATCTAGAGTTTTCTTGAGCAATATCTTTACAGAAGAATCTGCCTCATCTTTCTACCATGAAGTAGATGATGGGTTCAAATTTCCTACTTTTGGTTAACTGGTGAGCATTTCAACCAAAGGACATGACTGGCAACTGGCATTAGGGAGCCCAGTCAAGATAAAAAAAAAAAAAAAACACCATCTCTAGAGTTTATTCTTAATTCCTTCAATACATTTGTTATCTAATTAATTTTGAGTTTAGTATATAGTTTTCAAAGTTGATAGATAGATAGATAGATAGATAGATAGATAGATAGATAGATATAGACATAGACATAGATATAGATATAGATATATACTGATAGTGTACTGGTTACAAATCAGGCTGCGAAGCACAAGGTCAGCAGTTCGAAACTACCAGCTGTTCCGTGGGAGAAAGACGAGGCTTTCTGCTCCTGTAAAGATTTACAGCCTCAGAAACCCTGTACAGGGTAGCTATGAGTCAGAACCGACTCCATGGTACATAACAACAACAATAACATATATATATATATATATATATATATATACACACACACATGTAGGAAAAGCAAACCTATTTCTTCAGCATTTTTTTGGTTCTCATTAAAAAAAGATCCCAGATTGTTTCCCTGAGATGTAAACTCTTTATCATCTTGATTCCTTGTTTAATCAGAGATTGTTTGCACAGCTTACAAAGGATACTTTTGTAGGAAATTAAATCTCTGTAGTCCTTCTGTCTTAATCATGTTTGACAATCTTCTGGACAAAAATTTTTATTCCCATTCACAAAGCTAAATAATACCCACATAAGTCTCAAAGGAATCTAAATTTAGGATTCTGAAAAATATCAGCAGTAGGGAGGAATGACTAAATCAAATGTTTGACTTGGGAAATTTATATGAGTATCTATTATAATTGTACCAACCTAAGTGTGGACTCCTGGGGTGGCACTGTAAGATAAGTGATCGTCTTATTCAATCATAAGGTTGGCAGTTCAAACCTACCAGCTGCTTCTCAGAAACCCTGTATAGGGTTGCTAAGAGTTGGAACTGACTCAATGGCACTTAACAACAAGTGCTATGAACAGTGTTTTCAAAGGTGGTCAACATTTTTCAGTGGCTTCTGCTTTGCAACTTTTGCTTAAAATGCCAGCTCTGTCCAAAGTACTTATGAAAACAAGATTTTTGTTGAGCAGCTATTCTGTATAGCCTTTGGAGTTGATTGCGTTTATTATACAAAACTAAACTCATTGCTCTCTAGCTGATTCCAACTCATAGCAACCCTTTAGGACAGAGTAGAACTGCCCCATGGGGTTTCGTAGGTTGCAATCTTAACAGAAACACAGTGCCACATGTTTCCTACATTGAGCCTCTGGTGCATTGAACTGCTGACCTTTCTGTTAGCAGCTGACCATGTAACCACTGTGCCACCAGGACTCTTGATTTTAATGCTAATCTCACTGAAGCGACTCCTGTCAATTTCGTCAGTTACTATGCTTAGACTCATTGCTGTCTCTTTCCTTTTCATTGAATGTGTCTTACTTACAGTGTATGTTCAATAAATAATGGCAGAATAAGTGAAAATTTATAAAAAATTAAGTTATTGCTATATTAATGTTCCTTTCCTTATTTTCACACCTTTCGCAGCAGGAAATGTATCCAGCTGTGCCTTAATAAATGAGGGAATATATAATTACAGTATCAAGGAAAAGCAGCTCCAACTATTTTGAAAAGAATCCCTTTAAACTAGTTTGGTAGTTAGATCAGAAATGCTCTTAGGGAAAATGCAAAACTTTATAGTGAAACTTAATTCACACAAAATTGATAGACATTCTACTCAGTCATCATAATTGTGGGTGGGGGAGATGGAAGGTAAAATTAAGTAAAGTTACATGAATTTAATCAGAATGCATTCTTCCAGAGGTAACATTTTAAATTCAACTCAGTAAGAATGCAATTCAGTAAAAAAAAAAAAAAAAAAAAAATCTAGGTTTAACTTTGCAAATTATTTTATTTTTATAATTCTCATCTAAACTGGGTGTGATATTATGTTTTAACATCAACAAAATTTAAATTAAGGCTGATATTTGAAAGTTGAAGATCAGATAATGTTTCCATTCATATAAGAAAAGAATATTTACTAGAAATAAAATTTCCTTACTTTATATATATTTTCCAATTTATCTGTCATGAAGTGATACTGTGGTGGCTTACATATAGCTGTGACAGGTTTCAGCAAAACTTCCAGACTAGACAGACAAGGAAGAAGGACCTGGTAATCTACTTTCAATAATACAAGCTAGTGAAAACCTCATCAAAGCAGGGGAACATTGTCTGATACAATGCTGGAAGATGAGTCTCTTAGGTTGAAAGGCATTCAGAATATGACTGGGGAAGCAAAGTTGACCTTAATGACATGCATGGAAAAAGGCTTTTGGGACCTTCATTTTCAGATGTGCCATGATTCAAAATGAGAAGCAACAGCTACAAACATCATGAGTAATTGAAACATGTATGAATTATGAATCTGGGAAAACTGGAAGTTGTCAATAATGAATTGGAACAACTAAAGTCTGATGTTGCAGACTTTAGTAAGCTGAAAACTATTGATGCTGGCCATTTAGCACTGGACAATCATGTGGCCTACTATGTAGGAAATAACAAACTAGAGAGAAATAATGAGGTATTCATCCTAAAAGATAACACTTCAAGATCTATCTGGTGGTACAGTGGATCACTTAATGTCTCTTGTAGTCATAATCTTTGTAAACTCTCAACAAATGACTTTTACCTGCTGAATCATTGGGTAAGAGAAGGTGGAAGAAATTAGGGACAAGATTATATGCTTCAGTTGTAAGTGGTTAACAGAGTTCATTTTAATCATAAAAACTTATTACTCTAATATGTATGAGCCATCTCACAAGCTGGAGGGTGCATTCTCACTACCATCATAGGAAAAAAGCCAGGAGTGGAGCATGTCCTTTGGATTCCAGAATTCCTGCTCATTAAGCCTTCTGAACTTAGGGACAAAAAGCAGTGAGACTGGATGAATAGCAAAACAGTGTCAGCGAAGCAGCAGCAGCAGAATCAAGAACCAGAGCACCAGATAGACTAGTGGATTTCCCAGTCCATGGAACAAATAAAACTGAAGTGACTTTGGGCATGAGGTTTATTTGTGGAGAGGGGTACCTCTAGGCACTTAATTGGGGAGGTAGTTTTGCTGACCCCTGGATCTAGAGCTTAGTGCCTTTGGACTGAGAGTTATAGCAGAATGGATTGTCCTTTGATCATTTATCTGGATCCTAAAAGAGCTCTTTGCCAAACAGGACAGAGTCCAGACCAAGCGGTCAAGAGACAGAGAAAGTCCTGTCTTTGAAAATAGCTAAGGAGAAGCTGTCCTGAATGACAAAACTGTGCCCTGAAATACTCTGACCCTACACTGTAACCTCTACACATCCCTAATGAATTCCATAACTGTGATTATGGTGTCTGAGTTCTGTGTGCCCATGATAATGAATTCTTGAACACAAATGATAACTAGAGAACGTTGTGTGAAGGATAATTGGCGCCATTTTGTTACATATCTAGAAGTACAATGTTGTCAGTGAAAGGATAATATCCATACACCTAGTCCTGGTATGGCGCTTTGGGTTAATGTGCCTGATTGCAAAGCAGTTTGAACTGCAAGGTCGGCAGTTCAAGTTCACCAGCTGCTCTTCAGAAACCCTTTACAGGGTTTACCAACTTTACAGTTTGAAATTAAACAACCATGCAGTCACTATGAAGTGATAATTACTAGTGATGGATTATGAAATTTGGAAACAAAGAAGAAAGACCAATATTTGCACCCTATGATCTTCACAATTGGAACATCACCTAAAATCTCATTATAAGTTCTTGTGAAACAAACTAATTATTTGAGTAGACATCTTTTTTTCAATAAATAAATGGTGACTATACTTTGACTTCTAGTATGGTGCTATAGAATCTACACTGGCCTGTGAACTAGAAGGTCAGCAGTTGAAATCCACCATCTGTTTCTCTGAAACATAGAGATGGTACAAGTCAGAACTGACTTGACAACAACAAATACATGGATCTAACTCAATGTCATCAATGAGAACAGGGTCAAACCTGACTGTGGAACCAACCATTGATTGCTTATGTTGTTGTTGTTGTTAAGTGCCATCGAGTCGGGTCCAACCCATAGCGACCCTGTACAGGGTTTCCAAGGGTGTAAATCTTTACGGGAGTAGATAGCCTCATCTTTCTCCCGCGGAGTGGCTGGTAGTTTCAAACCGCTGACCTTAAGGTTCGCAGCCCGATTCGTAACCATACAAGTTTAATTTGAAGCTGAAGAAAATTGAGACAAGTCCACAAGAGTGAAGTATGACCTTTAGTACCCCACTTGAATTTTGAGACTGTTTCAAGAATAGATTTAACTCATTGAACTATAATAAATGACCCAAGGAGTTGTGGAATGACATCAAGGACTTCATACATGAAGAAAACACAAAATCATTAATCATATAGGAAATAAAACATAACAAAACAATGAAATGTATTTCAGAAGAGACTGAACTTGATCTTCAATATAAAACAGCTAAACCAAATTTAAAAAAAAAAATGAAGTAAAGAAGCTGAACAGAAGATTTCACAGGGTGTCTTGAGAAGATCAAGTGAAGTATTATAACAAAATATGCAACGAGCTGGAGCTAGAAACCCAAAAGGGAAGAGCACACTCAGCATTTCTCAAATTGAAAGAACCAATGAAATAAATTAACCTCAGCTTAAAATATTAAATGATTTTATGTCTAATATACAAGCAACACAGGAAATATCAAAAGAAGATGGAAGGAATGCACAAAATCACTGTACCAAAAATAACTGGTCAACCATTTAAAAAAGTAATATATGGTCAAGAACTGATGATATTAAGGAAGAAGCCCAAGATGCATGATGACATTGGTGAAAAACAGAGTTCCAATAATGGAAGGCATATCAATTGGGATGTTTCACCTAATGAATGTAACACTGGAAACCTCACTCATCTATGCCAGGATATTTGGAAGACAGCTACCTAGCAAACCAACTAAAAGACATTGCACCCATTCAAAAGTAAGTTGATTCAATAGCTTGCAGAAATTGTCAACAAAAACATTAATATCACAAACAAAAAAATTTTGCTGAAGATAATTAAAAGTATAGCAGTACAATGATAGGGAGCTGCCAGAAATTCAAGCTGAATTCAGAAGTGGACATGGACAATGATGATGCAACATGGATCTTGGCTGAAACAAAAGGACAGTAGAAGGATGCCTAACAGTGTATTTTTGACTCTGCCAAGGCATTTGATGATGTGGACTATAATAAAATATAGATAGCACTGAAAATAATGGAAATTTCAGAACACAACAATACTCATTTGGAACCTACATGAACTAAGAGGAATACTGTGTGATTTTAAATCAGGAAAGATATATGTTCTATTTATTCAATCTGTATTCTCAGAAAATAATACAAGAATCTGGACTATATGTTGAAGAAGGCAGCATCCGGATTGGAGGAACATTTGTTAACAACCTGTGATATACAGATGCTACAACCTTACCTGCTGAAAGTGAAGAAGACTTGAAGCACTTACTGGTGAATATCAAATATTACAGCTGTTAATATGGATCACACTTGAACATAAATCAAATAATATCCTAACTACAAGACCAATAAGCAACATCATAATAAAAGGAGAAAATATTGAAATTGTTAAGGATTTCATTTTACTTGCATTCAAAATGAATGTCCAGGTAATAAAACAATGTATTGTACTGTGCAAATTTGCTGCAAAACACCTCTTTAAAGTGTCACTTTGAGACATTAGAGATGTCGCTTTGAGGTCTAAGGTGCACCTGACCCAAGCCATGATATTTTAATCCTTTCATATGCTTGTGAAATCTGGACAAAGAATAAGGAAGTCTAAGTGAGAACTGATGCCTTTGAATTGGGGTTGCTGAAGAATAATGAATATACTATGCATTGCCAGAAGAACTAATGAATCTTTCTTGAATATAGTACAGTCAGATGCTCCTTAGAAGCCCACGTGGTGAAACTTGTCTCAAATATCTTGGATATCTTATCAGGAAGGATCAATTCCTGGAGAATGATATTATACTTGGTGAAACACAGGGTCAGTGATAAAAAGAAAGACCCCCAAGAGATGCGTTAACACAGTAGTTGCAACAGTGAATCTCAACATAGTAATAATTGTGAGAATGACAATGAACTAGACAGTGTTTCATGCTATTGTACGTTTGGTTGCTATGAGAAAAGCTGACCTGATAGCACCAAAGAATGACAACTTTATATATTCATAGTATTTTCTATTGATTTTTGAAGCATCTAGTTATTCAAGGACTAGAATAGTATTTAAAATAAATTATATTAAGAATAGAATAGTTTATGTGTTTGGTTAAATGGGGTAGTAAATATACAAAGACAAGCCATTAAAAATGTATTTATAGTCAATAAAAACCACTAATCACCACTATTCTTGTACAAGTGTACACCATACTTTCTCAAGAACCTTCTGCTTCCTATTTGGCATGTATCCAAACTTCTGCTGCATTAATATTTCCTCCTGGGAAGAGATGAAGGAAAAAGGTTTATAAGGTTCCCATTGGCCCAGACACTGGAAACATCTGCTGGATTCATGAGCAGCTTGCTGCCCGAAATCATCAGGGAGAGTTGAGGCTTATCAACCTTGCCATGTGAGTTGATATTTCCTATGCCCCGGGGCTACACAAGCTTAACTGAGGGGAAAAAAAGAAAGTATATTGTATGTCAAAATCCACTCATTAAGTAAGAACTATATAGTTTTAAAGTAATATTTTGACATTAAAATTATGAGTTTAGTACTAATAAAATTCAAACTTTAGCTAATATCAGTGTTTATTGGATTATCTTAAAGTATTAGATCATTTTGACTAATGATGGGTACTATGCATAAGGAACTTTGCTTAAAGAAATTTCACCTTTGAAAAATCATTATCATTACTCTTTAGTGAAAAAAAAAAACAAAAAAACTTTGTTAATAAATATGTACTACACTTCCCCAATAAGGAGCTCTGGTAGCGTAGTGGTTACGAATCGGGCTGCGAACCTTAAGGTCAGCGGTTCGAAACTACCAGCCGCTCCGCGGGAGAAAGATGAGGCTTTCTACTCCTGTAAGGATTTACACCCTCGGAAACCCTGTACAGGGTCGCTATGGGTAGGACCCGACTCGATGGCACTTAACAACAACAACAACAACACTTCCCCAATGGATCTAATGAGACTAATTTTCTATTCAGTCTTCTCTGAGATAGGCATTTTAGAAATGATTTCAGCAAGGATAATTTATCTGGAATTAGTATATACATTTTCCAACAGGCTCATAAGAAAAATATTCTAAGAGATATTTAAATTCCAGCAATGAATATTAGTTATTCATAGCATATATCAGCCTAGTTATTATTATACATGTTTAGGGATATATAAATGTTGTTAAGTGACTTCGAGTCGGTTCTGACTCATAGTGACCCTGTATAAGGTTTCCAAGGAACAACCAGTGAGCTTGAACCACCAAATTTGCTGTTCAATCCAACCTTGCAATTCTGCACATTAACCCACAGCACCACATCTTATCTATGTATCTATCTATCCATCATCTATTTATCTACATATATATTTATCTACTTCTCTCTCTCTCTCTCTCTCTCTCTCTCTCTCTCTCTATAT
>NW_006408586.1:4061652-4102961 GCF_000296735.1 Chrysochloris asiatica
TATTTATTTATCTATGTCAATGATCTTATTTTTCAGTCATCAAATCATTTAAGACAACAATTTTGAATTTAAAGTGTATTGTTGCATAAATTATACATAGAATTCACAGGAACAATTTTTAGCATGAGTAATGCGACTATTCTACACTTATCGGAAGAGCTTTTCCTCAAAACATATAGATTATACTGCTGTTGTATGTCATCGAGTCAGTTCCGACTCATAGTGACCCTGTATAGCGTTTTCCAGGCTGTAATTCTTAATGGGAGTAGAAATTCTCATCTTTCTCCCGCGGAGCAGCTGGTGGATTTGAATTGCTGCTCCACCAAAGTGCAAGGCATTACGCTACCAGAGCTCCTTATAGACTATGCGGGGACGTTATTTTTGGTTAATCTGATATTGTAGCTAAAACACTCACTTTGGCAGAGGAGTAACAAAGTGACACAGAATAAGCTTTATCAAGTTGACTCTAATGTCCTAAACATACACGACATGAATGTCAACAGTTATCAGAAACCTTGTGAGTTCTAGAACGGCATCTTAAAGTGCAATCACTCCAACTAGAGGCTAGAATTGGTCAATATAAATGACCTCCGTTTTGAAAATCCTTCAACTCTGATGTCCATTAAAGGTTTCAACTCTTGCTACTCATATAGCTTCTCCGTAGTATATAGTCAGTTTCCTTTCTCTGATATAATTGCTGTTGTTAAGTGCCCTGGAGTCGCTTCCGACCCATAGCGAGTGACCTTGCATAGATTTTCCAAGGAGCAGCTGGTGTGCTTGATCTGCCGACCTGTCGGTTCAAACTGACTTTGCAGTTGAAGCGCATTCCAGAGCGTCACACCAGCACTATTTTTTTGGAAACAATGCCAATAATAAAATATAGACAGTTAATCCATTACTTAAAAACACATTATGTGCCGCTGTGGAGGCGGTTCTGACTCAAAGCGACCCTGCATAGGGTTTTCAAGGTTGTAAATCTTTACGGGAGCAGAAAGTCTCATCTTTTTCCCGTGGAATCGCTGGAATTTTTTAACTGCTGAACATGACATCAGCAGCCTGAATGACAACCACTACGCTACCAGAGCTCCTTAACCTCCCTGGTTTTCATTTATTTAGATCCTGTATTATAGTGCAGTTGTTGTTAAGTGCCGGGGAGTCAATTCCGACCCATGGTGACCCTGTATAGAGTTTCTGAGGAGCAGCTGGTGAGCTTGAATCACCGACCTTGTAGTTCAAACGACTTTGCAGTCTGGCTCATTAACCCACAGTGCCACACCAGGACTCCTTTATTCTTTTATTTAATAAGTATCCTGGCTTGTACTACAGAGGGGGAGAGTTCTACTCTATCCTATAAAATCTCTATAAATTAGAATAAACTCAACAGTAGTGGGTTAATGATATTCCTGTAGAAACTCTGGTGCCACACTATCTAAGCACTTGGCCGCAAACCAAAAAGTTAGCAGTTCAATCTCACCCAGAGGCTCTGTGGCAAAAGACCTGGTGATGTGCTCCCATAAAGATTATAGCCAAGAAAAGCTATGGTACAGTTCCATCTGTCACATGGAATTGCTATGATTCAGAATCAATGGACTGTACCCAACAGCAGTGATAGCATACTTGCTCCTATAATGTCCTTGAATTACAAAAATAATTCAACCAAGAGTCTAATTTTTAGGCAAGAGGAAAGGTCAAAAGTCAGTTGGTACCACTTCCCTTCCTTTAAGTGAGGAAATCATTGACTTCACTGTGATCTTTTTTTTCTGTTTATCATTGTGACTAACTCTAGATTAAGTATTCCTAAAATCTAAGGAATCAGATAAGATATATATTTTAACACATATATAATTTGGTATTTTAATATCACTCTAATTTTATTTGTTTTTACTAAAATCTAATGTCAATACTCAAAGTGGAAGCACTTTTAATTAAATATAATTCTCTAATTAACAGATTAAAAATAGCTATAACACCCCAAAAATATTTAAGAAGATGATATTAATTTCTTCTCTGCATTATCTGAAGTATAATTCTTTGAGCTGATTTATCTCTGTAAATCTATACAAAGTATCAAGTTTCATTTAAATATTTTCCCACAGCAGTTTTCACTTGCTCTCATAGGGCAACGTTCCCCTAGATCTAATGTGGCACTACAAAGGAGTTGAATATCAAAGCATGTAAACATGGACAAGATGGGTGAAATCAACATTAATGAAATATCTGTGCATTCAGAAATGATCAAACAGTGAAAAACACATCCTATTAACCACTGTGTTTTTACTGTTGTTTTTTTTTTTTTTTCCAAAAGAGAGTTTTTTCCTTGGGAATAGTACAAGTTATTTCATATATTACTACATATTCATCAACAGTTAAATAATTAGGTTATATCATTTTGAACATAACACTCAAGTCTTCTTATGTCTGTTTGCTATGCCCAAGACATTATCTTATATCCTAGCAAAATCAAAGGTGATATTCATTCTACCTCTGCTATCACAATGTTTTAATGGCTGTTTCTTTCTCATCTTTTAAGTTGCACCTGCAATGTCATTGCCTTTTTAGCCATGCCGTTCCTTGATTTAAGAGGGGACACTGAGCATTAGACTACTAATGGCAAGGTCAGCAATTGAAACCCACCAGTCATTCCATGGAAGAAAGATAACGCTATCTGCTCTCATAAAGCTGTATAGGCTCAAAAAGCATATATAGAATCACAGTGAGTTGGAATTAACTCAATGGCAGTGATATTGACTTAGTTTTTTTTTTTTTTTTTTTTTGGCATTGTGGTCAGCAGTACAAACCCACCAACCACTCCACTGGAGAAAGATGTGGCAGTATGCTTCCTTACAGATTCACAAGTTTCAAAACTCTATTGGTGGTGGTGGTGGTTATGTGTTGTGGAGTCGGTCCTGCCACATAGCAACCCTGCATAGGGTTTCTGATGCTGTAAGTCTTTATGGGAGAAGAAAGCCTCATCTTTCTCCTGTGGAATCACTGATAGTTTTGAACTGCTGATCTTGAGATTAGCTGCCCAACTTGTAACCACTACACTCCCAGAGCTCCTTAGAAGCACTAGTTGTTGTTAAGTGCCATCGAGACAATCCAACCCGTAGTGACCCTGTACAGGGTTTCCAAGGCTGTAAATCTTATGGGAGCAGAAAGCCTCATCTTTCTTCTCCCGTGAAGTGGCTGGTAGTCTCGAACTGCTGACCTTAAGGTTCACAGCCCGATTCATAACCACTATGCTACCGGAGCTCCTTAGCAGGCAGTGCTAATCTGTTCCATAAGGTTGTTATGTATGGGAATTGATTTCTGGGTGAGAGGTTTTTGCCTTCCTTGATTTGTTTTTGCTGTTTTGTGTTAATTGGCTTTTGTACTGCTGTGATACTGGAAGCGATGCCACTGATATTTTAAATAATAGCAGAATCACTATGCTGGACAGATTTCAGCTGAGCTTCCAAATTAAGACAAATCAGGAAAAATCAGAGGCAAACTACTTCTAAATATTTAGCCACTAAAAATTATTATGGATAGCAACAAGACATTATCAGATATAGTGTCAGAAGATGAAAACATTATGAATAACACTAGAATATTTCCAGATATAGTGCTGGAAGATGATAGGACACAATGCAGAAAGAACATAAATAATTGCAAACATCCATTAATGAACAGAACATGGAATGTAAAAACTAAGAATCCAGGAAATTTGGAAGTTATCAAAAATTAAATGCATACAGGTTGATATCCTGGGCATTTGTGAGCTGAAATGGACTAGTAGTAATTACTTTTAATCTGACAATCATATGGTTTTCTATGCAGGGAAGGACAAATTCAAGAGGAATGACAGAGCATTCACTATCAAAAAAAATATATCAAGATCAGTTTTGAAGCACAAAGCTCTATAATAGGATAACATCCATTTGCCTATAAGGAAGACCAGTTGACACCACTATTATTCAAATTTATGTACTAACTACTGAGTAAAATAGTAATGAAATTGAAGAATTCTACCACAATTTTTTGCTCTCGTGTTTTAATTTGCTTCAGCTTCAGTTTGAACTGGTCTTTTCCACAGTCTGCCGCTGGCCTTATTTTGACTGATAATATGGAGCTTTTCCATCATCTTTTTCCGCAGATGTAGTCAATTTGATTTCTATCTATTCCATCTGGTGAGGTCCAGGTGTATAGTCATCTCTTATGCTGTGTAAAGAAGGTATTGAAATGAATGAATCATTGATTTTGCAGAACTCTACCATGCATTCTCCAGCATCATTTCTATCACCAAGGCCATATTTTCGAACTACTGAGCCTTCATCTTTGCTCCAACCTTTGCATTCCAATCACCAGTAATAATGAATACATCTTGAATGCCTGTTTGATCAGTTTCAGATTGAAGAAGTTGGTAGAAGTCTTCTATTTCATCCTTACTGGCTTTATTGGTTGGTGCGTAAATTTGAATAATAGTGGTATTAACTGGGCTTCCCTGTAGGTTCATGGATATTAGCCTATCATAAACAGCGTTGTACCTCATGGCTGATCTGATTATGTTGTTTTTGACAATGAAAGCAACACTATGCCTCTTCAATTTGTCATTTCTGGCACAGTAAACCATGTGGTCATAAGATTGAAAATGGCTCTGTCAATTTCAGCTCACTAATGCCTAAGATATCGAAGTTTATCTGTTCCATTTCATTTTTGACAATTTCCAATTTTCTCAGAATATTAAAACAAGTCCACAAGAGCCAAAATATGACCTTGAATATATACCACCTGAATTTAGGGATCATCTGAAGAACAAATTTCACAATTAAACACTAAAGACTGAAGACCAGAAGAGTTGTGGGATGACATCAAGAACATCATACGTGAAGAAAGCAAAAAAGTCATTAAGAAGACAAGAAAGAAGGAAAAGGTCAAAATGGATGTCAGAAGAGACACTGAAACTTACTCTTTAGCATAGAGATGTTAAGTTAAGCAAATGGAAAATATGAGGAGGTACAAGAACTGAACAGAAAATTTCAAAGATCAGCTCAAGAAGATAAAGCCAAATATTACAACAAAATGTGCAAAGATCTGGAATCAGAAAACCAAAAAGGAAGAACATACTCAGCATTTCTCAAACTGGGGGAACTAAAGAAAAAATTCAAGTCACAACTTTCGTTATTGAAAGATTCTCTGGGCAAATTACTGAATTATATAAAAAGCATCAAGAAAAGATGGAAGGAATACACAGAGTCATTTCACTGTACCAAAAGGAAATGGTTAATGTTCAACTGTTTCAAGAGCCAATGATACTCAGGGAGGACGTCCAAGGTGCATTGAAGGAATTGTCAAAGAACAAGGCACCAGGAATTGGTGGGATAAAAATTGAAATCTCTCAAGGAAGTGAGGCTGCACAGGAGGCACTCACTCATCTCTGCCAAGAAATTTGGAAGACAACTATCTGGTCGACTAACTGGAAGATATCCGTATTTGTGCCCATTCCAAAGAGAGGTGACCCAACAGAATGCGGAAATCATCTGTCAATCTCTTTGATATTCCATGAGACTAAAGTTTTACTAAAGGTAATACAGAAATGGTTGCAAGCATACATTGATAGAGAACTTCCAGAGGTTCAAGCCGGATTCAGAAGAAGCCGTGAAATGAGGGATATCATTGCTGATATTCGATGGATCTTGGCTGAAAGCAGAGAATATCAGAAAGATATTTACCTGTGCTTTATTGACTATACAAAGGCTTTTGATTGTGTGGATCATGGCAAGTTATGGACAACATTGTGAAGTATGAGTATTCCAGAATGCTTAATTGTACTCATGAGGAATCTGTACCTGGACCAAGAGGCAGTTGTTGGAACAGAACATGGGAACACTGAATGGTTTAAACTTAAGAAAGGTGTGTGACAGGGTTGTATTCTTTCACCATAGTTATTCAACCTGTATGCTGAGCAAATAATCTGAGAAGCTGGGTTCTATGAAGAAAAATATGGCATCAGGATTGGAGGAAGACTCATTAACAAACTATGATATGCTAGGATTAGAGGAAGACTCATTAACAACCTACGATATGTGGATGATACAACCTTGCTTGCTGAAAGTGAAGAGAACTTAAAATATTTACTGATGAAGATCAAAGAGCACAGCCTTCAGTATGGATTGCATCTCAATGAAAAGAATACAAAAATCCTCACCACTGGACAACATTCTTATCAACGGAGAAAAGATTGAAGTTGTTAAGGACTTCGTTTTTCTTGTATCAATGATCAACACTCATGGAAGCAGCAGTCAAGAAATCAAATGATGTATTGCATTAGGCAAATCTGCTGCACAAGACCTTTTTAAAGTATTGAGGGCAAAGATGTCAGCTTGAGGACTAAGGTGTGCCTGACCCAAGCCATGGTATTTTCAATAACCTCATATGCATGCAAAAGTTGGACAATGAATAAGGAAGACTGTAGAATAATTGATGCTTTGAGTTATGGTGTTGGAGAATATTGAACGTTTCATGGGCTGCCAAAAGAACCAATAGATCTGTATTGGAAGAAGTGCAGCCAGAGTTCTTAGAGGGCAAGATAGCCAAACTTCGTCTTTCATACTTCAGACATATTGTCAGGAGGGACCAGTTGCAGGAGAAGGATAACATGTTTGGTAAGGTAAAGGGTCAGAGAAAAGAGGAAGACCCCCAACAAGACGGATTGACCAAGGGACAGCATCCATGGACTCAAGAGTGGCAACAATAGTGAGGTTGGCCCAGGATCGGGAAGTGTTTCATTCTGCTGTGCATAAGGTTGCTGTGAGTTGGTACTGATGCAATGGCACCTAATGATAATTGGAATGTAAAGATTGGAAACAAAGAAAATTCAATCCTTAGAAAACATGGCCTTGGTAACAGAAATGATACTGAAGATAGCATTAGAGAATTTTATAAGACCAATGACTTATTCATTGCAAGTATCATTTTTAAAGAACATTAAAGGATATTAGGATTCATATGCATGTCAACTGGTGGAATATATAAGAGTCAAATTGACTAGATCTGTGGGAAGAGATGGTGAAAAAATTAACATCATCATCCAAAACAAGGCCATGGGCCAACTGTGGAACAAATCAACATTTTTTTTTTTTAATGCAAATTTAGGCTGAAGCTGAAAAAAGTAAACAATAATCTATCCACAAGAACCAGAATATGACCTTGAAAGTATCCATGTGAATTTAAAGACTATTATCAAGATCAGATTTTGTGCACTAGACACTAGTGACCAAAGACCATTGAGCTGTGGGATAAAATCAAGAACATCATACAGGAAGAAAGTAAAAGGTCATTAAAAAGGCAGGAAAGAAATGACCAAACTGGATGTCAGATGAGATTCTGAAACTTGCTGTTCATCATAGAGATGCTAAAGCAAATGGAAGAGATGAAGAAATTAAAGAGCTGAACACAAAAAATTCAAAAAGTGGCTTTAAAGACAAATCCAAGTATTGTAAAGAAATATGCAAAGGTCAGGAGTTAGAATGCCAACAGGGAAGAACACAATTATCATTTCTCAAGCTGAAATTATTGAAGAAAAATTTCAAGCCTTGACTTGCAATATTGAATAATTCCATTGGCAATATATTGAATGGTTTAAACAGATGCAGGAAAAAAAAAAAAATGGAAGAAATACACAGTCACTTTACCAAAAAGAAATTGTTAATGTTCAACCATTTCATAAAGTAGCATATTATCAAGAACTAATGGTGTTGAAGGAAGAAGTCCACTGAAGGCGTTAGAAGGAAATAAAAGTCTGCAGGAATTGATGATATGCAAATTGAAATCTTGCAACAAACTGATGAAGCTCTGGAGGAACTCACTCATCTCTGCCAAGAAATTTGGAACATAGCTACCTGTCCAACTGATTGGAAGAGATCCATATTTGTGCCCATTCCAAAGAGAGATGACCAAATATAATGCAGAAATCATTGAACAATATCATTAATATTATATGCAATTAAAATTTTGCTGAAGATAATTCAAAAACAACTGCAAAATTACATTAACTGGCAACTAGCAGAAATTCAAGTTGAGTGCAGAAGAGAATGTGGAATTAGGGATATCATTCCCGATCCCAGATGGATCTTGGCTAAAGGTAGAAAATACCAGAAAGATGTTTACTTGTGCTCTATTGACTATGCAAAGGTATTCTACAGTTTGAATCACTAAAAAAAAGTGTGGATAACTTGATAAGGAATGGATGTTATAGAACATTTAATTATGCTTATGCAGAACCTGTACATATACCAAGAGGTAATCATTATAATAGAACAAGAGGATACTGACTGGTTTAAAACCAGGACGGTATGTGCCAGAGTTGAATTCTTTCACCTCTCTTATTCAGTGTGTATGCAGAGCAAATAATCCTAGACACTGGATTATATGAAGTAGAATTTGGCATCAGGATTGGAGGAAGGCTCATCATAGCCAGATGATTTAAGCTTGCTTTCTGAAAGCAAAGAGGGTTTAAACATTTACTCATGAATATCAAAGACTACAGGCTTCAGAATGGATTGCACCTCAATGTAAAGAAAATAAAGATCCTCACAATTGGGCCAATCAATGACATTAAGATAAATGGAGAAATGATTGAAGCTGTCAAAGACTTTGTTTAGCTTGGAATCCACAATCAGCACTGATAAAATCAAGAGTCAAGAAATCAAATAATGTCTTGCATTTGGCATTTTCCATAGCTTCATAGATATGTGAAGGTTGGACAACGTATAAAGAAATCATAGAAGAACTGATGCATTTAAATTATGATGTTGGAGAAGAATATTGAATGTACCATGGACTGTGTTGGATGAAGAACAACCTGAGTCATCTTTAGAAGCCAGTGCAGTGAGACTTCGTCTCTTATACTTCGGAAATGTTATTAGGAGGGACCATGGAAAGTGACACCATAATTGGTAAACTGGAGAGTCAAGAAAAAAGAGGAAATGCCCCAAAGAGATGGACTGGCACAGTGGCAATAGCAGTGGGCTGAAGCATACAACAATTGTGAGGATTACACGAGATCAGGTAGCATTTCCTTCTATTGTGCGTAGGATTCCTATGAGTCGGAACTGCCTCTAAGAAACCTAACAACAACCTCCACAAACTCTGAAATATAGTATAGGATTGAAGCATATGTACTGAATAAATTAATTTTATTAAAATATATTTTATAGATGTCCTGGTAGCGTAGTGCATTATGAGCTGGACTGCTAACCAGAAGTTCAGCATTTTGAATCTACCAGTCACTCTGTGGTAAAAACATCAGGCTTTCTGGTCTAGTAAAGATTTACAGCTTCAGAAACCTTATACAGGGATACTATGAGTCAGAAAAAAATTGATGGCACACCATCAACACAACTATGCAAAATAGGAGTTTCAGTAAGCATTGTCCTTATATAGTAAGTGAACTAACATTAAGCAATTCTTAAAATGATATATAAATTTGATAACACTTCTTTTTTTTTTACATTTACTTTGTAGTACATCATCTCAAAATTTCTTACTATATCCTATACTTCAAAGAGTTAAGATTCATATTCTTTTTTTAAAATTTTAATCGAATTCTCTTTTTTAGATGACTAAATCTAAATATTGTAACAATACAATTATTTAATTTTCTTCAGAGAATAGTCAATAAAAATAATATTGATATTAATATGGGAAATGTGGATAATAGAAAATATAAGTGTATGCTTGCAGAGTAAGTGTATATGTAATACAAACTAAAGAAATTTGATGCCAAAATAGTCTAGCCATATCTAACTCAAATCACTATCTAATGATAATGTAAAACTTTGAATAGGAAAAATTAAATTTGGGGAAAGCAAAAGAGTATGAAAATTATCTAAGAGTCCTAATCTTTGTTGGAGTCCTGGCAATGTAGGTTAATGTGCTGGACTGCAAGGTCAATTTGTACAGCAAGGTCAGTGGTTCAAGTTCACCAGCTGCTCCTTGGAAACTCTATACATTGTAACTATGAGTTGGAACTGGCTCTACAGCACTTAACAACAACAATCTTTTCTCACTTTACAACATATTTTTCAGAACATACTTTATTCAAAATCAACAATTATATATTTTAAATTAGCATTTTAACATTTTTTTGTGGTTTTTAACTTAATTTGTTCCTAGAAATTTATTTGAATTAATCATTATTTCCTTGATATCATTAAATATTTTAAAATACATTATAATTCATTGGCATTTCATAATTTATTTAAATATATCCATCTTAGACTCACTGAATGAAACAAATATATGTGCACCATTTATCCCACCCCTTTTATTTTCAGATTACATTTTTCCAAGGACTTCTATTTTGAAAGATATGTCCCACCCAGCCCCCACTTTTTTTTTGTTGATGTTTTGTTTAGTTTAGTTTGTGGAAGATTGATTATTATATGCTTAGCACTATATTCTTCACTCTGTCTTTGGAGGCATCCTACCATCTGTGTGTTCCTTTCCAGAATATTTCCTCCAGATTGACATCTCAATTTAGAATTTAGTTATATGATTGAGCTTCCTTATGAACCAGGCTGGGATTGTAGTCATAAATTTCATTTTTCTGGAAGGCTGCCTCTCAAATGTTTATCACTTAACAAATAAAGCTGGTCAGTTCTAGGTCTTGTTCATTCACCCTGAAAACAGTATTCCAGAAAGATAAAATGACTTTACATACATATGTCCATTATTATGTAAGCCTGTTATGAGTTTATTGAAATAATTATTTTTAAATGCTCTTATTTTATATTGTCGTATAAGACATACTCAACTGTTCTTTCTAAAAATATTCCTTTATTTTTCCCATTTTGTAACATATAAAGTTCTATTTGTATAAGAAAAGTGTTCTTGTGAACATAAATGTGAACAATTCTAGTTCAGTTTTTTTTTGAAAAATCATATGCTGGTAGCGTGGTGGTTACGAATCGGGCTGTGAACCTTAAGGCCAGCAGTTCGAAACTACCAGCTGCTCCGCGGGAGAAAGATGAGGCATTCTGCTCCCGTAAAGATTTACAGCCTCGGAAACCCTATGGGTCGGAACCGACTGGACGGCACTTAACAACAACAACAACAATTAATTATTGTTTCAACATTTTTTTGGAAAACTCAAACTTTTAGGTACTGAATTATATCTATAGAGAGATTAATGTAAAATGAATATATATTAATGTTTTTCTTTTAAACTTTTGTTTTGGTTTCAGATATAGATACATTTATATTGACTGTAGGAAGAGCTCTAGTAGTATAGTAGTTTATATTTGGGCTGCTAAGAAAGATGAAAGGAGCTCTGGTAGCATAGTGGTTACGAATCGGGCTGCAAACCTTAAGGCCAGCAGTTCGAAACTATCAGCCACTCCGCGGGAGAAAGATGAGGCGTTCTGCTCCCGTAAAGATTTACAGCCTCGGAAACCCTGTACAGGGTCGCTATGGGTCGGAACTGACTCGACGGCACTTAACAACAACAACAAGAAAGATGAGGTTTCTGCTCCGGGTAAGAATTACATCCAGGAAACTGTATCCAGGGTTGCTGTGAGTTGGAATTAACTCCAAGGCACATACCAACCACTACCATAGTTCACTAAATATATGATGTGTAAATAATTTTGGAATTTTAATGAGATGTGGGAATGCTAACGAAGATTAGAAAAAACTGAGTTTGTACGAATACAGGCTAAAAAATATTTGGGTTTATTTTTTAAATCAGAAAATGTCTTAAAGCATAATAAAGCAATGAAAACACTAGACAAGAACATAAAGAAGCCACAAAGCAGAGTTTCTTAGGATTTTGTAAGCATACACATAAGTTTAGAATTTATAAATGAAAGGGACACATAATTTACCAGTATGAAAATAAATGAGAAAAAATGCAATAATTTTGGTAAGTTTACTTTATGTTAATATAAATAAGTGTGCTAGGACTATTTATAATAAAGAAGCTTGAAGTGTGCAATCTCAATTTTTTTTTTTAATAATGAAATAGAAGTTACAGTTTACCTACATTATACATTTCTCTAGGCCAACTGTTATGTGATAATCAAGAATTCTATTAAATTATAAATATTATCATTGACACAATAAATGACATCTAGTTTTGATACGCTATTATGTAGTTAACTAGGTCACCTATTCACAATCACTGTGTAGGTCAATTGAAAACAATCTAATGGATGTTCCATATATTCCCTAGTCTGTACCTGTTGTCACATTCCAGAAAAGCAAAAAAAAATTATACAGGAGATTTATGTTTCAATGGGCCAGGAACTGTGGAAGCCACTGTAAACTGAAAAAGCCTTTTGTCATTGATCAGAAGCCAACAAAGGACTAGGGCCAAGCTTTGGGCACACAAGAGTGTCTGCTCCCTGAGTCAGGAGCTGACTGGGCCATTCACAATGGCCACAGGATCTGGTCTACAGGATTGCAACTGTTATAGCTGCCAATTTGGCACTGTGATGCTCTGATATCAGAAGGAGAAAGCCCTTCCAACCTTTCTTGGCCTTGCAAGATCCACTGTCCGCCAGCTTTGTCTCTTTCCTGCCTTGGTCTGGCAGCTGCAGTGGAACACAGACCTCCCAAGTGCTTCATGTCTCTATGGAAACTGGCAAGGAGCACCAGACTGATGGCCACACTCCACAGTGTCTGAGCAGAGGGGTGACACAGAAAGGTGGCTACCAGGTGTTGCAAAATAGAAGGCAGACTGCATCCTGAAAGGCCAAAGTAGAATCAAAGATAAATCAAATTATATATTGAAGTCTAGGAAACCAGATTAAGTTCTTCAGGTAATCCTAAAAAGTAGAATGAAGTGATAGAGAAAAATGACTAGAGAAATTTAAGTTTCTGTCAGAAGAAACAGACAGCCAAAAGTAGAAACATTTTGCACTTTGGTATAAGTCTTAATTTTTACTCTAATTTCCTTTCTCACTTGATAGAACATGCATTGCACTTCTCTTGAGAATTAGGAACTTGTATTAATGACATCTGTGCTTTTTCAATTCAATAGACTTTAGTGTGCAATATGCATTTCAGTCCACACAACTACTGAGGCACAACTTTCACATTAGAACGTTATTTGTTTAGAATGCCTTCTGTAATTTAGTGGAAGTAATAGCATGCTGTGTGTGCATTTAGATATATTTTTAGACTCCAATTTAAGCAACAAGAAAGATCTTGAACTTGGTAAGATGTATGTTCTTTGTATAAATACCCCCAAGTCAGTTGATGGAACAAATGTAAGAGAGAAAGGAAAGGAAGACAGAGAGGAGTACATAAAATAGGTAATACTCGAGGGAAAACCCTAAAGAATAATTGCTGTTGTTGTTGGTAGGCTATCTTTTTTATCTAGTTTTAAAATGAGTTGCCTATTTTTGTATTTCCTGCTGAGTCTTGTCTTTAATTATCCTCAATTTATTATGTATTTTTTGATACATTTGACATATGTGCTTCACAATCAAGATACAAAGTACTAACATAAGAATTATATTTGCATTTAAATGGAGTTCTTATGAGGACACAGATATATTTATAAACAAGCCAAAGCATAATGTGTGCTATTTGACTCAGGTGACAATATTTCTGTTTAAATAAATAATTTTATAGATGGAGTTGACAGTTTTTATTAAGTCTAAACAAAACCTAAAAGAAAGCCTTAAAATGTGTTGCATGGTTTAACTCTTGAGAAGTTTATAATTTCTTATTGAAAAATCTCTGTCTTAAATTATCTTCACATCTTGTTTTTGTTTGCTCCCCTTCACGATTTTCAAAATCTGGTCTTTCCTTTTAGAAAATTTTGCTCATTCATTAAAAAAAAAAAAAAAAGATAATGAGAAAGTCCATAGTTCCTGTTAAATAGCCCAAAACATTTTATCATTTACCTTGAAAAATCACTGATTGTAACTCACTACCTGTTAGGAGTGCAAAGCATCACTGTTTGCCTGTCTTTCTACATAGACCTCAAGTGACTATTGCTGTTAGTTAGTAACTAAGCAGTCATGTACAATTGTTGGGTTTCAAGCCCAGAAAGGACAAACTATGAGATCAAAAAAGATACAGAGAGATTGAAGAAGGAACTAGAACTCATTCCGAGAGACAGCACTTTATTGTGGAAAAGAGAATAAAAGAGATTATAGGAGATGGTTTACCAACCAGATAATTTGCCTACAAAGGGTGAAATACAGCTAAGTCCATTGGCTGCCTGGGTTGAGGGCTACTGTCTTTTTATATCATGGGGTGTTTACAAGGTTAAGAGCAGTTAAGGGTAGTATGTGGAACTAGAAGAAGTAGGAGAGTCAAAGGTGCTAGGTTGTCCTCCTCTTCCTAGAGAACAAAGGGGTTTCAGCTACATAGTGGGGGAAGGGCTGTAGGTGCCTTCCAAGTATACGCATAACTAAAGCAGGAAAACAAAAAAGCTGGAGGAGGGGACTCTCTGACCCTTACTATATAGCAGGAGCAGAGGAAGCCCTGGACATATGGCTTTGAGGTGACCATAGTGTGTCATTTTGAAGCATTAAGTTGTGTGCCAACAACAGTGTGCAATGATTCATTATTGTGACCCATATTAATCTTCAGTACAAAAGGAGAGATAGAGAAAAACATTACTGTCACTCATCATTCATTCAGGAAATAGCTAGTCATAAACAATGTCATTTTTAGAATCAAAGCTGTACTAAACAGGTTGCCAAGTTCAGAGTGACTAAAATATTAGAACTTGCTTTTCTGTGTTGTAGGTGACAGAGTTCTAGATTCTTGGTGGTCAGGCAATAAGGGAATGCATGAAAAGTTATGAGAGAAAGACAGTTTGTAACTAACTGGGGTTAACAGGAGTCAAGACTCAGCTCACTTGAGTTTTGAAGTTGGTGATGTGGTATGTAGACAAGGAAAGGTTTGGACCATTCTTGCCCTAGATACATAAAAGATGAAAATGGTTAAAGAATAATGACAGATGTTTCCTCTGCTATTTAAAAACAGAACTAGGAAAGCTATCTTTTGAATGTATTGAGAAATTTTTTCCTTATTAAAGTGTCTTTTAAGACAAAATATAATTAATAGGAAGACTCCTGGTGTGGCACTGTAGGATCACAACTAGACTGCAAACCACAAAGTATGTATTCTGCATTGACCTCTCCTAGATTAACATCTGTGGTCCCATTACTTTTTAGCAGGTCTCTGTTTATTTTTTTCCGCTAATGGGAGTCCTGGTGTGGGGCTGTGGGTTAATGGGCTGAATTGCAAAGTCGGTTTTAACTGCAGGGTCTGCAGTTCAAGCTCACCAGCCACTCCCCAGAAACCCTATACAGGGTGACTCTAAGACAGAACCAACTTGACAGCACTTAAAAACAACAACAACCATTAATGGAACTAACTTAAATGGTTTTCAACTACTGATTCAATCTAGATAAAAAATAAACTTGACACTCTAAGAAAAACTAGCAATTTAAGATCACTGTCTATATTGTGAAGAGGTGGTGGTTATGTGCTGTGAAGTCGGTTCCGACTCATAGCGACCCTATACAGGGTTTCTAAGGCTGTAAATCTTTATGGGAGCCGAAAACCTCATCTTTCTCCCAAGGAACCGTGGTAGTTTTGAACTGCTGACCCTGAGGTTAGCAGCCTGATTCGTAACTACTACACTACCACAGCGTGAAGAGGTAGTATATTTTAAAAATGGAGGCAAGAAGAACTATTGAAAAATGATTTGAGGAAAGTGTGTGTGGTGGGGGGGGGGCGAGACTAGAGACTCAAAGTATGAAGGAAAATGTCTTCAAAACATAATCATATTGTCCTAGGAATAGTAAATGGGATTTCAAGAGAACTGACATGTTTAAAATGTATACAGCAGCCCCAAACAACAGATACCCAGGGTTACATGTTCAGGGATGTGCTGTAACAACTGACTCTACAGGGAAAACCATCCATTAGTTTGCCAGATTTCCTGGTAAACATATTCTTGCTGCAATCAATTCAAACTGCCATAGTATGTCTCTAGGAAGTTGTTAATAGTTTGCAATGAGTTGACCCTCATATGATGGTGAGCTAGCAACACTGCTGCTTTCATTTGGATTTCACATATTCTCTCTCATATTGAAAATCGGTATAAAATGTCTAAATGGATCTTCACAGGTTTGGTTCCAAACAATATCTACTTTATTACAGTTATTCTTTCAGAATTAAGTTTGTTGTATTTCTGAAGGCAGTTCTGTGGCATAGGTGGGAAAAAAAGAACTCAAAATCTTACTACTATACTTTCTAACAATGTGACTGTAATTGAGTCCTTTGTATCAATTTTCTCACTGTTAAGGTAGAGATAATGAAAAGGTTTCCATGAATATGAAATCATCAATGTAGGAAGGACACTCAGAATAGTGCCTAGCACATTGTGAATACTTACATGCGGTTAGCTATACTTACGGTGTGGCGCTGTAGGATCACCACTGGACTGTGAATCACAAGGCTGGCAGTTCAAACCCACCAATTGCTCCTCAGAAACCCTATGCAGGTTCGCTATGAGTCAGAATTGACTCGATGGCACTTATACAACAACCATAACAACAACATATTGTTTATAAATTCACTGCCAGTTTAGTGATTGTTGAGGAATGAGATTCCATAGGAAAGATTCTATTGCAATGGAAAGTGAATCAGGAAAGGAAGATAAAATATTCTCATAATCATAATAGTCCCACTACATAACAGAACTTAAAAAGCCCACTGCCATTGACTCAATTCAGATTCATGGAGAATTAGGATGCATTATCCTTAATGTTAAAGAAATGTTATTATATATTTTATTTGCTTTCTCTTCAGGGACATAAATTTGACACAGCTCTGTCTTTTCATTTAGCCAATTGAGGGACTAAAGATAGAATTAAATACATCTGTTCTAGAATACCATCTAGCTTCGTTAGTGCTGCTTTAACAAAATACTACAAATTCGTGACTTTAAAGAACAGAAATTTATTTTCTTACCATTTAAAAGACTGTTGTTGTAAAGTGTCATCAAACCAGTTCTGATACACAGTGAGTCTGTGTGCAACAGTACAATACTACTGACTGACCAGTCCTTCACCATTCTCACAATTGTTGCTATGTTTGAGCCTACTGTCACAGCCACTGTGCCAATTTATCTCATTGAAAGTCTTCCTCTTTTTCACTGACCCATCATTTAAGCATAATGTCCTTCTCTAAGAATTGATCCTTCCTGATGATATGTCCAAAGTATGTAAGATAAGTCTCACCATCCTTGCTTCTTAATAGCATTCTGCCTGTAGTTCCTCAAAGAAAGATTTATTTGTTCTTCTGGTCGTTGTTGTTGTTAAGTGGCGTTGAGTCAATTCCGACCCATAACAACCCTGTATAGGGTTTCCGAGGAGCAGCTGACCTTGCAGTTCATATGGCTTTGCAGTCTGATGCATTAACCCCAGAGCACCACACCAGGACTTCTTTCTTGTAGTTCATACTATATTCAATATTCTTTGCCAACACTACAATTCAAAGTCTGGGTCAGGCACACCTTAGTCTTTAAACTGATCTTTGTCCTTCAATACCTTTAAAGACAACTTCTGTTATAGATATACCCAATGCAATACATCTTTTGATTTATTGAGTGCTGATTGTAGTTCAACATAAAAAGAAATCCTTGACAACTTCAATATTTTCTCTATCATGCTACTGTTTATTGGCCCAGTTGAGAGGATTTTTTGTTTTCTTTACATTGAAGTACAATACAAACCAAAGTCTAGATTCTTTGATTTTCAACGTAAGTACATCATAATTTAAGATCACTTCAAATTAGTCAAACAAGGTTGTGTCATCTGCATATTGCAAATTGCTAATGAACTTTCCTCCACTCTGGATGCTATGTTCTTTTTTATATAGTCCAGCTTCTTGAATATTTTTCTCAGCATACAGATAGAAAAAGTAAAAGGGTGAGTCAAAAAGTATTACTATTAGAGTTTCAGTTCATACATGCATGGATTTATTCCAAACAAAATGTGTTTAAATACAACCCTGTGATCAATGGCTAGATGCAGACAAGTTCACTTAGTAATAGACTTATTTTAGTCTAGTGAGTCTGCATTTAAAAAATTTCCAAACAAAATAGTAACTTCTGATGGTATATGTTGGGCTTCAACACAAGTAGAACAGCTCAGAAAGTTATGGAGGTTGTGTTTTTGTTTTATGATTTTTATTTTCAGATAGCAAAAGCATAATTTTCAGAGATTTTTTGTGAAGCACACAGAGGCTTATTATGAAAGATTTTTTTAAAAAAAAAACCTGAAAACTGCACTGGTAAAAGTTCAGGAAAGTTGTGCCAAGGAATTGTTTTACCATCCCAGTAATGCACCTGCTTATTCATAGAGGGTAAAAGAAAGCCCTACAAAAATTTCATTGACAAACCTTACCCTATTTTCCCCTACAGCCCTGATCTTACTCCTTCAGACGGATTTTTGTTCACAAAATTCAGGAAGTACTGAAAAATGAACATGATTTGAGTCCCTTGAGGATGCCAAAATGCTATTTTGAAGTGATATAAATAGAAGAACACAGACTTCTTTGGGAAAGGATTGTTAAGTGCCGACGACATGTTTCTGACTCATATTGTCCTTGTAAAAGGTTTCTGAGGAGCAGCTGGTGGGCATGAACTTCCGACTTTATGGCTGGCAGTCCAATGCTGATCCCACAGTGCCACATGAGGGTGTGTGGAAAAGATTAGAAAAAATGAAAATATCATCTTTATAAATCTACAAACCTAGATGAAGGATATTTTGAGAAACAATAGATTCACATTTCAATATTTTTGTTTTAATAAAGGATTCTATGAATATAGCATTGTGGGTTAATGCAACGGATTGCAAATTTGTTTTGAATTGCAAGGTTAGCAATTCAAGCTCATCAGCTGCTCATTGGAAACCCTATTCAGGGTCTCTATGGATCAGAACTGACTTGACAGCACTTAACAACAACAACTCTCATTTGATGAAAGGATGCAAATTATCATATACCTTACTTGATTTAAAACCATGTTGTATCCCCTTGTTCTGCTTGAATGACTGTCTCTTGGTCTAGCCACAGGTTCCAAATGAACACAGTTAAGTGTTCTGCATGTACCATTCTTCAGAATGTTAGCTATAGTTTGCTATGATCCATGTAGTCAAATGCTTTTGCATAGTCAATAAAATACAAATAAACATCTTTCTGGTATGCTTTGCTTTTGGTCAAGATTTGTCTGATATTAGCAATAACATCCCTTGTTTTCAGTCCTTTTCTGAATGTTTCTTGAATCTCTAGCAGTTCCCTGTTGGTGCAGTGTAGCACCCATTGTTTTTTGTCCTCAATTTTTCTTGCATATGATATTAATGATATTGTTTAATGGTTTCTGCATTCTTTTGGATCACCTTGAATGAGCACAGATATGAATTTCTTTCAATCAACTGGCCAGACAGCTGACTTCCAAGTTTTTTTTAGCATAGATGAGTAAGCACCTCCAGCACTATCCATTTTTTGAAACATCTTTCTTGGTATTCCATTCAGGGACTTCTTTGAAATAATTGTTCTTATTGTTGTTAGATGCTGTCAAGTGAATAGCAACATTTTGCACAATGGAAAGAAACACTTCCTGGTCCTGAAACAATCTCACAATCATTGAAATTAATTCAACAGAACAGTCAAAGGGTCCTGGCTGGGCTGTTCCCAAGAGGGCCTGTGGAGATGGGTCCCAGAACAGGACAGGCTTGGGAGAAAGACACCATTCACTAATTATTTATTTGGGTATGGAGGACTCCACTTTCCCTGAAGGGTCACCAAGGGGGAGCATACCTTTCCTTCTGAGGCTTCTGCTCCCTTTGCATCTCTCTTCTTGATGCATCAAAAGCTCCCTGCACTCCCCCACTGGATCACTTCCCACAGGGTCTTCTGCCTCCTGGAAATGAAGTGCAGAGGGCCCCATCTAATCCTCTTCGTCTTTGTCATCATCTGAATCAAACCCATAGTTGTAAAAGTGAATCGTGGCTTGCACTGGGAAACTGGCCAGCACTTTCTCCCTGGAACTCTGCAGCTATTCTTGACACTTTGAAATGGGCAAATAAAGTCTTACAGGATGCTGAAACCCAAAGGCCCCCCTCCCTTAGATCCAAAGGTCTGTTGGTCACCCCCAGACTCAAGCTGTCTCATCAGTCCATCATATCTAGATGTGAGGCTACAAGGTCTCCAAGGTGTGGAGCTCTTGGGCCCACGCTGTAGTAGTGGCCTTTTGGGGCCCTCCACCTGGCAATGGCATCAGTGTCTGGGCGCCTCTTGGGCTCCTGCCACCGCCTCCGTGTCTCTAGTGCCCACTGAGCCGCCACTCCTCCAGCTGCATCTTTCTCGCTCCAGCACCACACCGGGAGCGATAATTGTAGGGAATCTTAACAAATTCTTTCTTTCTCTGAGCCAAGAAGGAAAGATTGGAATAATTATAAACTCTAAATAGGTTAGAATATTTAAGGGTGGGTAATATTGATATCCACCTATTTAATTTTAAAGTTATAACTGAAATGCATGAGGATGTAGTACATTTAGGTATACCTTTTTAAAGTTTCATTGGTAAAATAATTACTCTTTTTTTTTCTTCATTGTTGTCTAAATCACATTTAAACAAATAGTGATAAAGATACTATGACCTGGCAGCCTTTGTGGAAAAGTAAAAATAAAAATGTTGAACTTTCAGAACAAATTTAAATGGTTCATTGACTTTGTTTCACCATGGAAAAACCACTTAACGTCCCAGTGTCAGTTTACCCATCTGTGAAATGAGAAGGATAATATTTTCTTATGGGGATGTTTTGAAAATTATTTTGCAAATGTAGTGGATGACATTGTTGCAAGCATCACTGCTCTTTTTCCACTTCTTTAAAGAAGAAGACTGTATTATTTATGTACCAGTTAATAGTCAAGATTCCTTCTGGTTTGAATTATGTATATTTATTACCAGTTGTGTGCTCTGTATTATTTAAAGCATCCTCCTAGGTTGCTAAAATTATGTTAGGTCAATACCAGGGCAATCAAGCAAAATATCTAAAATGACTCTGAGTTTTCTATTTATGAGCTGCTAATCTGATTCTTCTGGTAATTATTCCTTCTTTCGGTTTAACTCATGTTTTCTTTGATGGTTTTTTTTTTGCCTCACCTCACTTCACAAGATTGATAGTTCTCCATGTTTTCACTGCTAGAGGTCACCTCTGAGCTGAAGGCAAAACACATCCCACTCTGGCATCTGTTGACTTTCAAGTCAACTATCAAAGAATTTATTCCAGACATCTTCTAACCTCAATTTAAAAGCTCCACCCTAAAGATTACAGGGAGATATCCTGGGGAGTTGTCATAGTGACTCTAAAAGGTTGGCATTGAGGAGACAAAGCTACTGATATCAGATTCTTTATACTTGATAGACTTAATTATGTAACATGGTCATGAACCTCTGTGCTTATGTCATTTAGGTCTGGAAAGAAATTTCCCCCTTCAGGCTCTTCTGTCTCTTAAGATGCCAATCAACAGGCTTCTTGGTAATAAGATTCTTTACGCCAATAGCTCTAGCATAACCTCAAGTGGTGCTTGTAGTAATGATAGAATCATCACAAAACTAAAGAAGAAAAGAGAAATATATTCCATGGGTGTGATTAAGTCATCATAATGTTCTTGCATATGTAAATTATCCTTGACTTAATGAACTACCTTGCTCACATAATAGCATTTTAACCTGGTGCTAGCAAGCCACTTTTATCCATACTGATAATTGTCACTAGACTTGATGAAGCTTATCTGGCAAAAGAGAAATTGATGTATTATATATCTATGTGCATGAATTTTGTTTTTAACTATTAGACGTATAGTTGCTAAATGAAGTTATTATACAAATCAATTTAATAAATTAGGATGACACTTAAAGAAAAATCTTGATTAGGTACTCTTGAAAAGCAAAATTGACATTATATGTAATATTATAGATATATGAATATAAGAGAAATATTCATTCATTGAAGAAAATCAGGAAATTCTAACCAGGCCAAAAGATAAAGTTGCCTGTGTCTCCTGAGTTGGAGTAATCACTTAAGATTTTGATAACTATTAAATGAATACTATTTTGAAGAATGTGCACATTGCTTTCTCCAATTTATGTTGTATTTCTAAAAATAGGTACATCTACAAGAACCCCTATTAAAAAAGAACTCTTGGTTTAAAAAATATCCTCTTTCAGACATTGAATCTAAAGTTTTACTATTTATATTTTACAGGATATATTCAAAGTCATAAAAGCTACTAGCGAAGCATTTTGTGTTTCCTCCACTGAGTTCGAATACCTGTAACAAGTTCAATTCATCAAAAATTATTCCAGTGTCATACGTGAAAGATGACCCAGACCAGCATTATAAAATTAGTGCAAGGTCAAGGAAAATTAATGAATATCATGTTACTATTTGAATACAAATATTTATATGTGCCTAAGAGGAAAATAAGTTACCCTGGAACACATAAGGGAGAGTAGAGAAATATTGATGATATATCAATGTTATCTTCTGATTAAGGATTCTCAATTATTTTTCTAGCTTTTTCTAATTTCTCGTTTAGTTGTTGTTTGATTGGTTTAATATTCATTTTTCTGAAAAACTAAGTCCAAAATAGATTGGAAAGGTCTTGGGAAGGTAATCATTTTATAACTTGCATTTAATCAACTTTTTCCTTAATCCCCTTTTAGGCAGCCAAGGGCAGTTTCCACTAACGCAGAATGTAACAGTTGTTGAAGGAGGAACTGCAATCTTGACCTGCAGGGTTGATCAAAATGATAACACCTCCCTCCAGTGGTCAAATCCAGCTCAACAGACTCTGTACTTTGATGACAAGAAAGGTGACTATATTCTCTCTCAAATGTTTTAATCATATTCAGAAATATTCTAATTACAATGAATTTATTTTTCTGAGATGATTCAAATTATTCATTTTGATTACCAAGCTGCTTCTGCTTGTATTTAAACATGTTAAATATTAAATACTTTATTTTGCAAGTCATAAACACTAAAGATAACCTATGTCAACTTTCTAATAAAATAAAGAGTTCCAATTTTGTTTCAAAAATTTTCTTATGCCTTCTTTTAAGAATCCCTTTCTTTACAGCTCCCTTAACTTTCACTCTTACAAATGCCTTGTAGACTGAGCACTGTTTTTTGGGTTGTTTTTATTACTCTTAGTAATAGGGCATATTTCTTTTATTAAATTTGGATTAACATGATTTGTGGTTATTAGCTGTTCCGTGGGAGAAAGATGAGGCTTTCTGCTCCCGTAAAGATTTACAGCCTCGGAAACCCTGTACAGGGCCGCTGAGTCGGAACCGACTCCACAGCACATAACAACAACAACAACATATGATTTGGGAAAGTTTAGTAATTTTATTTGAATGAATTGGGTCTGAAAATAGGAATTGTAGAATAGATTGCCATAACAAAGTTATTGCTAGGTGAAGTTCCACTGGGGTGTTCTGGGTTAACGCACTGGACTGCCAAGTTGGTTTGAATCACAAGTTCAGCGGTTCAAGCTTACCATCCACTCCTTGGAAACCCTATACAGGGTCACTATGAATCAGAGCTGACTTGATGGCACTAACACCACCAATAACAACAACATTGGATTGGTGATGAAAAACTTCCAAAATATATTGAAATTAAGTAAGAGCTATATGTACTTGAAATTAAGTTGGACTTCCTCAATTAACTAGGATTTATAGTAGGATGTGGCACTGTGGGTTACTGCACCAGACTGCAAAGCTATTTTAACTGCAAGGTCGGTGCTTCAAGCTCACCAGCTGCTCCTCAGAAACCCTATACAGGGTTGCTATGGGTCAGAACCAACTCAATGGTACTTAACAATGACAACATAGTTGGATGATATATAATATTTTATTAGACTTGTTTTAGAGAAGTAAATAAGTTCACATCATGTAACGCAAGCAAAAAAAATCCTAAAAATGCACACTGTATTTCTAAGTGTTTATACCTTGTGGGAAAATGTGTGCCTATGAATGAATGATCATGAATACATTAAGATGCTGCTTTAAATGAATTAAAATGATACCTGATATAATATCTATTTGTATATCAGCTATCCAGCAGGATATGCCTAGGTTTCTAATTAAAAACAATAAGATATTTTTATAATAAAATGTAATTTTTATGATAAAAATATTGGTCCAAATACTGTCTAATATATCTCCCCGTCCCACCTAAAAGATGAATTCACTATACTGGTGCACTGCTATAGAGTTCCTTCTTTATTGTATACTAGATTGTAAAGACAATCTTTAGTATCTTTTTAACGTTTTAACATATAATGAAGAGTTGATTAAATATGTATGCATTCATTTAGCAAATACTTGAGAGCTCTGTTGTAACAAGAAGGAATCTTAGTGGTGCAATGGTTCAGTGTTTCTAATCCACCAGCCACTTTCGGAAAAAGATGTGTCAGTCTGTTTCTATGAAGATTTGTTGTTGTTGTTGTTAAGTGCCATCAAGTCAATTCCAACTTATAGCAACCTTGTATAAGGGTTTCCAAGGATGGCTGGTGAGTTTGAAGCACTGACCTTGCAGCTCAAAGCTACCTTGAGGTCCAGTGCTTATCCTACATGCCACATCAGGACTCTTGGAAATCCTGTGGGGACTTCTATTCTGCCCTGCTATTGTTGTTGTTGTTAAGTGCCCTTGAGTCAGTTCCGACCCACAGCGACTTTGTATAGGGCTTCGGAGGAGCAGCAGGTGAGCTTGAACCACCAATCTTGCAGTTCAAACTGACTTTGCAATCTACAGCATTAACTCACAGCACCACACCAAGACTCCATGTATGTTGTTACTGTTGTTGTTAAGTACCTTTAAGTCGGTTCCGAACCATAGCAACCCAGTATAGAGTTTCTAAGGAGTGGCTGGTAAGCTTGAACTGCTGACCATGTGGTTCAAACCGAGCTTGCGATCCAGTGCAATACACACACACACATACACACACACATTTGTTGTTGTCATTAAGTGCCATTATTATGTATTCTTCAGGGTCTTTATGAATATGACTCAACTTGACAGTAGGGGATTTGGTTTGGTTGTAACAGGCAGTAAAGCACACATAGACAAATGAACCAAGTCATAAACTCTAGCAGAGAAGACAAATAATAAATAAGTATACAAACAAAATACATTGAAGAATACATCGGTAGAGGACAAGTGTTATGGAAAAAAATGAATTAGAAGAGGATTAGGAATCCCTTGTCTTTCTGTAGTATTTTATTATTTATAAAGAGCTTTTATTTACACTGTTTTATTCTGTTGTCTCATAGACAACTAGAGCAGATATCACTAAAGGACACATTTTCATATAAACATATGGGAGGGAGCTGATAAAATTGCATGATTGAGACGGAGGCCAGACTTAAAGCAAATATTGTGACTCTATATTTATGTCTTGATTGGGGCCTTTGGTGTATAATCACTCATGCTTAACAAGGACTTCTAGCTATTGAGCTTTGCTTTTTGTTGGTTGATTTTGTACTTTAAAACATGTTAAAAGAATTCCAAAATGCTTTTTTAAATGTTCATCTGCTAAACACTCATTATAGCAACATTGATATAATTTGGATCCTATGACCTATTTTAGTTAATGATACTAATTACTTAATGTTTCTGACCAACAACCTTTTTTTACCCTATTGTAGAATATTTTTCACATAATTTATGGAACAAAGTGTTTACAATGAGAAATGTCGAAGAAATAGCTAATGTGAATCATTAAACCTTTACACAAAAGGATATAATTCAAGTGTAAAAAGCAAATTTTATGAATTGCTTTAAAAGTTAACAAATGTAACTCAAGTCTGTGTTGCAGATTTATTCAACGGGAATGAAATTTTTATTGGAAGAAAATAACACTTGAAAACTTCTTCCTTTTATCTAGCAATACTTTTACTACTACTCTGATAGCGTAGTGGTTATGAATCGGGCTGTGAACCTTAAGGTCAGCGGTTCGAAACTACCAGCTGCTCCGCGGGAGAAAGATGAGGCTTTCTACTCCCGTAAAGATTTACACCCTCGAAAACCCTTTACAGGGTCGCTATGGGTCGGAACCGACTCGACGGCACTTAACAACAACAAACATGTTCTAGTTCTAATAATTCTAATATTTTTGTTGTTGTTAAGTGCTGTTGAGTCAGTTTCGACCCATAGTGATCCTGTAGAGGGTTTCCAAGGAGCAATTGGTGAGTTTGAACCACCAACCTTGCAGTTCAAACGGACTTTGCGGTCTAACGCATTAACCCACAGTGCTACATCAGGATAACCATTATATTTTGTCCTTAAATTTACTGGTGCTCTTCAGAAAGAGATGGTGTGTCTCTGGAAGAAAAAGTGCCAGCATTTACCATGAACTTCCTGGAAATAATTGGATTTGTATATTTGGAGACTATATTTGTAGATTTTTTTCAGGTTTTAAAATCAGGTTATTATCTTACTTAACAAGGAATGAAAGTCTACCCAAAGAATGACTCTGTTACTGCAGTGGAAATAAACAGAATGCATAAGCAAAATGTCATTATAGAGATGTGATGCTTTATCTTTGCTTTTGTTATAACTATTATGTTGTTGTTGTTGTTGTTGTTGTTGTTGTTGTTGTTATGTGCCGTGGAATCGATTCTAACTCATAGCGGCCCTGTACAGGGTTTCCAAGGCTCTAAATCTTTACGGGAGCAGAAAGCCTCATCTTTCTCCCGCGGAATAGCTGGTAGTTTCGAACTGCTGACCCTGAGGTTCGCAGCCTGATTCATAACCACTATACTACCAGAGCTCATTTTATAATAAATATATGTAAATCAATATTTAAAACACAGATATCCAAATTTAAAGTGACTTATTATTAGAGAAACATCTTATTTGCCCAATAATAAAATGTAAAAAAATGTATTTTGAAGAACAATAGATTTTATTGTTCACATTTAAGGGTGTTCATTGATACAGTCCTGGTGTGGCAGTGCAGGTTAATGCGCTGCACTGCGGGTTAATGTGCTAGACTGCAAGGTTGCTTTGAACTGCAAGGTCAATGACTCAAGCTCACCAGTCGCTCCTCAGGAACTTTGTACAGTGTCACTAAGGGTTGGAACCAACTCTCAATGGTACTAACAACAACAATTTATACAGTGGCAGCAGCAATGGATTCAAATGTAAAGATTCTGAGGCTGGCTAAGGATTGGGCAGTGTTTCCTCCTCTTCCTATGAGTACACATTAACTGATAACACTTAACAATAACAACATGAAACAATCAAATATGTATGTGCAATATTTAATTTATGTATTTGATTAGCATATGTTCTTAAATTAATATTAAAATGTATGAATTAAGATACTTTTTCCTTCCCTGTTTTTTAAAGAAACAATCTAGTTTTACGGTGCTTTTACAAACTTTATGGTGCTATCAATGAAAAATGTATCTCACATCATAGCCATGTCTTTTGATAATATTGTTGTTGTTAAGTGATGTAAAGCCAGTTCCAAATGATAGTGATTCTATATAATATAAAGTTTCCAAGGAGCAGCTGGTGAGCTTGAATCACTGAATTTGCAATTCAAATCAACTTTGCAGTCCAGTGCATTAACCTCAGTGCAATACCAGGACACCTTTATAACATTAAAACATTATTTTTATTCTTTCATTATGAAGGTGCATTATAATGACCTCTGCTATATAACTACTCATACTGTTTTTAACAAAATGTCTGGTAGTCATGTTTACAGTGACATCTATATTTGTGTGTCTAATCTTCAGGCACAATAACAAAACCTATATTTAATGTCTTTGCCTGTCTTTTAGTTACACACTAAGTTATTGTCTCTGAAACACTTAAAACTAGAATTGAATCGAGATGTTTCAAGCTAATGAATCTTGTTTATAGAAAACAGAGCATCCTGTAATAAGAAATCCACAAGAACTTGTAAATGAGGCAAACCCCCTCACTGATGACAAATTATGGGTTGAGAAATCATCATGTTAGATTTATGATATATAAATTATATTCCTGCATGTTTACACTACCAAAAAATGCCAATACAGCTGATTATATTGTTGAATTACTGAAATATGTACTTGCTTTTTTTAATTTTCCTTTCCCAATTTCTATCATAGTATAGCGTTGCACTGGGGAAAAAACAACAACAACAACAACAACAACAACAACAGCCTTCTCTTTCTTTGGTCTAGATAGTATTGTTAGTTTCTGTTTTATAGAATACATTTGTACAACTCTGTTGTGGTTCTTATCTGTCAGTTTGCTATACTGTGGTGGTTTGCATTTTACTGCAATTCTGGAAGTTATACCACCTATATTTTAAATACCAGCAGGTTCATCCATGGTAGACAGGATTCAGATGAACTTCTAGACTAATATAGACTAGGAAGAAGTCGAGATGGACTACTTCTGAATATTTAGTCACTGAAACATTATGAACAGCAAATCTGACTGGAACACTGTTAGATAGCATCTGAATGTTGGATATAGAAACATAATGAACAGCACAAGAATGCTGTCAGACACAGTACCGGAAGATGAGCCCCTCAGTTTGGAAGGTACACAGTATATAACTGGGGAAGAGCTGCCTCTTCAAAGTAAAGTTGACTGTGATGACACGAATGGAAAAAGCCTTCAGGACCTTCATCGGTTGATGGGTCACAACTCAAAATAAGGAGAAACAGCTGTAAGCATCCTTTAATAATCAGAATATGGAATGTACAAAATATGAATCTAGGAAAATTGGAAATTGTCAATAATGAACTGGAATGCATAACAATTGATATTCTACATATTAATGAGCTGAAATTTACTGGTATTGGTGATTTTGAATCTGATAATTACATAGTTTGCTTTACTATGCTGGGAATGACAGATTGAAGAGGAATGTCATGGCAATCATCATCAAAAAGAACATTTCAATATCTGTTATGAAGTACAATGCTGTCTGTAATAGGATAATACCCATGCACCTAAAAGGAAGAGCAGTTAATACAAGTATTATCCACATTTACACACCTATCTCTAAAACCAGCAATGATAAAATTGGAGAATTCTACCAGATTCTTCAGCCTGAAACTGATCAAATATGCACTCAAAATATATTGACAATAACAGGAGATTAGAATGCAAAGATTTTAAACAAAGAGAAAGGATCAGTAGTTGGAAAATATGGCCCTGGTGATAGAAACAATAGAATTTTGCAAGATCAATGACTTCTTTGCAAATACCTTTTTAAACAACATAAAAGATAGATGACTATACACATGGACCTCACCAGATGTAATACATAGAAATCAGATTGACTATATCAACAGATGAGATGGTAGAAAAGTTCCATATAATCAGCCAAAACAAGATGAGGGCAGACTATGGAACAGACTATCAACTGTTCATATACAAGTTCAGGTGTAGCTGAAGAAAATTAAAATAATCCCATAAGAGTCAAAATATGACCTTGAACATATCCCACCTGAATTTAGAGATCATCTGGAGAAAAGATTTGATGCATCAGACACAAAAGACCAAAGCCCAGAAGAGTTGTGGAATGACATCAAAACTGTCATATAGGAAGAAAGCAAAAGGTCATTAGGAAGGAAAGAATGAAGAAAATTACCAAAATGGATGTCAGAAGAGACTGAAACTTGTTTTCCAGTGTAGATATGCTAAAGCAAATCAAAGAAAAGAGGAGGTAAAAGAGCTGAACAAAAACATTCTGGCAATATCATTAATATCACATACAAGTAAAATTTTTGCTAAATATATATCAAAAATGGCTGCAACAGTACATTGACAGAGAACTCACAGAGGTTCAGGCCAGATTCAGATGAGGACAGGAACAAGGATGCCATTGCTGATGTCAGTTGGATCTTGGCTGAAAGCAGAGAATACCAGAAAGATGTTTACCTGTGCGTTATTGAATATGCAAAGGCTTTCTATAATGTGGATTATGACAAGCTATGGACAGCATTGCAAAAAATGAGTACTCTGGATCATTTAATTTTGCTTATGAGGAACCTGTACATACAGTCTGTTGTTTGAACAGAACAAGGGAACTGAAAAATATAAAGTTAGGAAAGATGTGTGACAAAACAGTATTCTTTCACCATACGTATTCCATCTCTATGCTGAGCACATAATCTGAGAAGTTGGATTACATGTAAAATAATATGGCATCATGATTACAGGAAAACTCCTTAACAATCTGTGACATGCAGATGGTAAAACCTTGCTTGCTAAAAATGAAGAGGACATCAAATACTTACTGATGAAGATAAAAGACTACAGCCTTTTATCTGTAAAGAAAACAAAAATCCTCACCACTGAACCAATAAATAGTATCAAAGTAAATGGAGAAAAAGTTAAAGTGGTCAAAAACTTCGTTTTGTTCATATCAATCATCAACACTAATGGAAGCAACAGACTAAAATCAAATGATGTATTGCATTAGAAAAATCTGCTGCAAAACAACTTTTTAAAGTGTTCAAGAGCAAAGGTGTCAGTTGAAGCCTAAGGTATACCTGATATAAGCCATGATATGTTCAATAACCTCATATGGATGTGAAAGTTGGACAGTGGATAAGGAAGATCTAAGAAGAATTAATGCATTTGAGCTATGCATAAGAATTGATGCATTTGAGAAGACTATGAAAAGCACCATGGATTGCCAAAAGAACAAACCAATCTATTTTGGACAAAGTACAATCAGAATGTTCCTAGAAAGCCTGGATGGCCTGACTTTGTCTCTCATACTTTGGACATATTAACAGGAGGGAGCAGTCCCTGGAAAAGTACATCATGCTTAGTAATGCCAAAGAAAAGGAGGAAGACCTCCAATGAGATGGATTTGTACAGTGGCAGCAGCAATAGACTCAAGTGTAGCAACAATTGTGAGGTTGATTCATTCTGTTGTGAACAGGGTCACTATGAAAGTGGATACTGACATTATGGCATCTAACAACAACAACAAACTGTAGTTCTAATTGTAAGTGGCAGCAGCATAATGTAAAATATAAAGAAATCCTGTCATTAATAGCAAGGTTGCTAGGTAGTGAAACAGTTTTTATGAGACTATTAATAGAGTCAGAGTGTGGCGCCTGATAACCACTAGACTGCTAACCACAAGGTTGGTGGTTCAAACTCATCAGTCAATCCTTGGAAACACTATACAGGGTGGCTATGAGTCAGAAAGGACTGATGCAACTTAATAGTAATATTAACAGAAATGTTAAGACTTGAGTTCATCCAATGGCACTGAGAAAGTCCTAGTGATCTGTCTCCATAAAGTATTACAGCCCCAAAAAGCCACAATGAGCTCATATCTACTGTGTAACATAGGGTGTGTCATGAGTTGGAATTGATTTGACAGCAATAGGTCTTATACATGGCAACATATTTCCACAGAAGTATAGTCTTCAGTATCTGTGTGATGTCTTGGTGGAAAGAATCCCTAGACTGTGCATTAAATGCATGTGTTTAAAAAGGAAACGAATTTTTAAAGATTCCATATCACAATGTTCCCCCTACTGCCTTTTTTGTTTGCTCTTTCATAACTACCTGTGTCCAATCCTTAGGTTTATCTTGAGTAAAGATTACATTGAGTTATTCCAAAGCATAAGTACAGGAGATATGCACGAGTTAGAGTGATTAGAGTAACCATATTCGTTGTGCACATAGTATCTGCTCAGAAGAGTAAACGAAAATGGTTGTATTTTTTGGGTCACTGTCTACGATATCTCCTGGTGGTGTTTGTCAATGTTGAAGGTCTTACTGGGTCCTCTCATTTCTGTCTCTGATAATTTGACCAATGCTTCTTAACCTTGCTATATAGAAAAGCACCTAAGGAGCTTTCCAAACAGACTCCTTCAAGGGTATGTTGATCAGAATGTTTGAATTGCATCTTGAATAATTTTTAAATTCAGTTGAAATTGAGAAACTCTGGGATAAAGTCACTTCTTGCATGATTTTTGTATTCCTATAGTTTGATTTTGGTACCAAGATAGATTATTTAGTTGAGACAAAGAGAGACAGAGACAGAGATAGGAGGAAAGAAGAAGAAAAGAAGGAAATTTGCACAGATGAATAGAACAAGTGATGTTCACTGACATTGCTGCTGAAAACTGAACTCCAAGAGACATTTTGGGTAGCCTTGTATGCAATTTGGAGACTTAGGTCTCTAGTGGTTTTTGACTGTGAGGATGAGCTAGTTTCAGGATAACTATTTATTTATCTTATTAGAACCGGAAAATCTTTATTTGTTTATTTGGAATAACTAGCTGAAGAAAGCAAGTCATAAGTGGAGAGCTGATGATTGGTTACAGAAAAATTAAATTAAGCCACTTCTCTTAGTTGTCTCTGTCAGGGAAGTTAAATGAAATCTCTTCACAAAGGACATATGTGTCCCATGGATGAACTTAACCAAAGTGAAAATAATACTGTCATAATTTTCAGCCAGGCAAACTAGAGAGGAGGGTAGTAAATAAACTCAGCAAATCAGTGCTACTTTTTAGCATGTTTAATATGAGGAGTGTTTTCCCCATTTACAAAGGGAGAGAATGGGGATCAAACACTGAAGGAAACAAGTCTATCTATAAGCACTCAGCTAATGAGTAGTGGTAGAAGGATTGGAATCTAGGTACAGCCTCTCCAATAGTTTTAATTAGAACATCCCCAAATTATTCTGGGCACCAGTTCACTTGAAGTACAGTCTAGGCACTGGCTCTGTAATTGACATCGATTAAATATTATTTGGTTTAAAAGCTACAGTTCTTTTGAACTACTGAAAATACGCATACATAAGAGAGGTTTATAGTTTAGTCAGCCAATAGAACAGTTAGTAGAACTGTTTTATATCTGGGGTGACCAATTTGGTAGTCATCAGGCACATGAGGATTTTCACACTTAAAGTAATTAAAAATAAATATTCTTTCTTTTAAAAAAAGTAACTTCTCACTCATAGTAGCCTCATTTCACGTGTTCAATATCCGTGGTGGTGGTGTGCCGCGGAGTCCGTTCCTACTCATAGCGACCCTGCACAGGGTTTCTGAAGCTGTAAATCTTTACGGGAGCAGACAGCCTCATCTTTCTCTCACAGAACAGCTGGTAGTTTAGAACTGCTGACCTCGAGGTTTGCAGCCTGATTTGTATCCACTACGCTACGAGAGCTCTTTTATCTCTGACTAGAGATTGAAATTTAGAAAGTGCAATTTTAGATGCCAATTTACTCTGCATGGAATCCAATTCTGGCCTTGACTAGTAAAATATGTGTCTTTCCAACCAAGTTTAAAAGGAATGGCTGGTGGGTTTGAACCACTGATCTTGTGGTTAGCAGTCCTTAGTTAGATCTTGTGCTAACGCTCTAGGATATAATAAAAAACATTCAACAAATATTACTAAGTGAAATTTTACTAAGAGTAAATTACATGACCTTAATGGAATTGATAGGGCCTAAGATACTGGGAGTAAGATCTGACTTTAAATCTTGCCTCTAAAACCAGCTAGCATAATACTAAAAGCAATTAATCAATAAACCACTATATCAGATGGTTTGGTGGCTGAACTAAAACCACCCTTTTGAAAACTCTCTGCTTTTTATATACATAAAGTTCTAGGAATAATTAACCTACAAAGTAGAAATTTGAGTAGAGTTCCATTTCTCTTCTGCATAGGTTATGTATACAGTCCTTTTCCACAACACTTAAGCTACAGAAATTCAAATAAGGAAAAAAAAAAAAAAAATCATTAGGAATGTTTGCAAGCCAACGTGTGTTAGAGGGGCTCTGTTGTTTTTTCTTACACGAATCTTACTACATGTGTTAAAAATAGTTGGTAAGTGTTTGAAATAGAATGAGTATAAGAAGACAGAGAAAGTAGGGAGTGAGGTCATTTGAAGTATGAGATGAATGTTGTGTGGTATTTGGCAATAGGAAAAAAAAACAAAAAATCAATTAGATCATTGCGTCTGTTTCTCTGCAGGTATGGAGAAAAACAATTGAAGTAGTACAATCTGATCACTTAATGCTCAGGAAAGAACACTTCAATTCCTTCCTATTACTGACAAAATAAAAATAGAAATACTTTGGACAAACATCTCCAGGAGTACATTGTGTACACATTCAACAGACGCATTTCTGTGTGCTAGTATTTGTTTAGATATAAAAACGTAGGAGTATTACTTATTATATTTCTCTTTGCAGTATTTTCAATTATTTTTCAATAGTCCTGAGAAAATATCCTGTAAAGGAATGAAAGTAAAATTCTATTAAGGCATAGCCAAAACTAACCAGGGTTAATTGGCCCAATCTGCTCCTGCTAATTGTACATTAATACTAGCAGGAAGAAGAACATAAATAAAGTGTCTTAGAACAAGGAATGATAAAGAGAAGTAACATTATTAGAACCACAAATGGTTCTCCTGGCTACATACTAACCAATGGTATTTGACTGTGCCTATCCATACAATGGTTTCACTTAATTTGACAATTTTTTAAAATATTAAGATCAGCTCAGTGAAAGAGGTATTGTTGTTAAGTGCCTTAAATTGGTTCCAATTCATAATGACCTTGTTGTATAGGGTTTCCAGGGAGCACTGGTGGTTTGAAGTATTGACCTTCAAACTGACCTTGAGGTCTGCTGATTATCCTACAGTGCCACACCAGGACTTCAAAACAGTTATTAAAGTGGCTAATAGGTCCTTTTGTTTTCTTTCCAAAGTGTTGCTGTCTTATGTAAGTGCATAATAAAGACATGTGGTTAATGATAAAAACATACAATTACATAGTGTGGTGTTGTGGGATAAAGCACTAGACTGCAAGTTCAGTTTGAACCACTAGGTTGGCAGTTCAAACTCACCAGTCACTCCTTGGAAACCCTTTACAGGGTTCCTCTGAGTCAGAAGTGACTCAATGGCACTTAACAACAACACGTAAGTGTTGGAGTCCTAGTGTGGTACTGTAGGACCAGCACAAAACTGCGAACTGTAAGGTCAACCATTCAAACGTACCAACTGCTCCTTGGAAACCCTATACAGGGTCCCTATGAGTCGGAATCAACTCAAAGGCATTTAACAACAACATATAAGTGTTAATTAACTATTAACTTGTGTCCATTTCTGTAGATTCACAACATCCCTGTCCTGTAGTTAGTGTCATTTCTTGATGAAAAAACAGTTTTGAACATCTTGATGATGATCTTAGTTGTCTTATGATAAATCCAATTTACTTGGCATGATGGATTTCTGATAAGGACTTTTATTATTGTTTTTGTTTTTAACCTGTCCTGTGTAAATTACCAGGAGCCCTAATGGTTCAGTTGGTAAGTGCTCCACTACTAACTAGAAGACGGTGGCTTATACCCACAAGCCACTCTGTGGGAGAAAATGTAACTGTCTCTTTTGAGTAAAGATTGGTGATGGTGGTGGTTATGTGCTGTGGAGTCCATTCTGATTCATAGTGCTCCTGTACAGTAAAGATTACAGCCTTGGAAATCCTATGGAGCAATTCTATTCTGTCCTATAGGGTCACTATGAGTTGGAATTGACTCAACAGCAATAAAATTAGGTTTAATGAAAATGATCACTTCATATATTATCTTGATTCCAAAGTTACCTTTGTAATGACAGATCTCCTTAACACCTTAATTGATTTTCAACCTTACTTTAACACAATGATTTCATATGTATCCATAAATACCCAAGCAAATAAATGAAAAACAACCAGATTTCCAAGGAAAAATAAATGGCACAATCAAAACGTTATAGTTTACTGAAGAACGCTACACAAGTTCAGCAGTTCAAACCCACCAGGCACTTTCTCTATAGGAGAAAGATGAGGCTTTCTGCTCCCATAAAGATTGATAGCCTCAGGAACCCTACATAGGGTCACTGTGAGTTAGAATCTACTCAGTGTCAGTGGATTTTTTGTTTTGTTTTGTTTTTTGTTTTTTGTTTATTGCTATATTCTAGGAATAATGCTAGATATTAGAAAAATCAAAATGAATGAAACATTTGATTATACATAGCATTTATGTTTAGAAAAGGTAGATGAATAAATGTTGTTGCTGTTGTTAAGTGCTGTGAGTCGTTTCCTACTCATAGGTACACTGTATGTGGTTTCCGAAGGGTGGCAGGAGTATTTAGACAGCCGGCTTTGAGGTTAGCAGTCCAGTGCTTCTTCTATAGCATTCTACATGTGGTTGTTTGTTGTCACTGAGTTGGATCTCATTAATAGCAAACCTATAACATCAGAAATAAATATTACCTGGCCTTCTACCATCCTTATAATCCTCAGTGTGTTTGAGCCCATTGCAATAGCCAAGTTACATGTGACATGTTGACTCATGTAAATTCACAATTATGTACCATTAGTTAAAAAAGAGAGGTATAGATACTGCACGTGATTCCGTTTTCTGAAGACTTACTGAAGTGGTCTTCATTTTGACTATTCTTCTTCTAATCAGGGAGCACCATGCTTCCATACAATAAGTATTAGACTTCTCCCTCTAAGATTTAAAGCCTTAGAAACCCTACACAGGGTTGATATGAGTTGGAACCAACTCTATGGCAGTTAACAGTTGTAAGAAAATCATAATGATATTTAACGTGGCACTGTGGGTTAATGCGCTGGGCTGCAAAGTTGATTTGAACCACAAGGTTGGCTGTTCAAGCTCACAAGCCACTCCTTGAAAACCATATACATGGTCGCCATTTAGATTTCTACCAATATATATATAGGATACATTTAATTCTATTTGTAAGCACATCATTTGGATTTCTACCAATAGAATCTTTTTTATCAGTTCGGACTTATAGTGACTCTGTATAGGGTTTCTGATGATCAGCTCTTGGATTTGAACCACTCACCTTGTAGTTAGCAATCCAGAGCTTATCCTATGAGCACAACACCAGGACTCAAGATAATACATGTTATTGTTGTTGTTAAATGCCGTTGAGTCTGTTCCAACCCAAAGTGACCCTGTATAGGGTTTCCAAGGAGTGGCTGGTGAGCTTGAACCACCAACCTTGCAGTTCAAATAGCACATTAACCCACAGCGCCAGATAATACATAATGTTTAACATTTTGCGGTTTAAATCTTCAGTAGTTTCCCATGCTATGTTTTGCCTTAATAATTTACAGCAGATTTGAGATGAGACCCCCACCTCTATAGATCAACAATGTGGAAGAGATGCTAATTTTTTGAGCATGCGGTTGATTAAAAGTTGACCTTCAGACACTGCTATAAATGTTATTCTACTCCAAAACTTACAATCAATTGAATTAAATACCCAGACAGAGATAGGAATTGGTACAGTGTCCCCTGTGCCTGAATAGGTTGTGATTTATACCCAGAAGTAGTGAGCTACCAAGCCAGGTAATCAGTGCATTTTATGTCACATCTTCAATTTGGATTAACGTCCATAGAATAGACTCAATGTGTAGTATCTTTGCAGTTTATTTTTCATTCTAGAAACAATAAATTATTTATTAAAACAATTTTAACATTAAGCACAAAATGAATACAAAGTCTCTATTTCAAATATTATTTGGATACCTGTAACAAGTACAGTCACTATTTAGTTTTAAAAAGGAATGCTTTTCTTTACAAGAAAACATAGAAATATTAATCTAAGCACACACAAAAAAGAAAAGAAAAACTAAAATACACAATGATTCATATTGTAAACAACATTATTAGAGAAGGGGCCTATTATGAATCTTTTGTGGGTTAAAATGTTAATAAATATGATGGCATTGTCATTTTACTCTCCTGTTTTTGTCTTTTTAATATTTGATATTTTTGAGGTGTATAAATACTATTGTTCTTCCCCCATGCTCAGATAATATCTCTCTGTTATTCGTATAAAATAACACAATGGAGAAATATCTTTTCCACAATGAATATTTTAATGTATTGGTTTATATAGTGTTAGTGTGAAATGTTAAAAAACTAGCATATATATTCCATGTGCCTTAATTTATTATTTCATTAGTCCCAGCAGGTCGTACTGACAGATCCTTGGAAACAGCAATAAATGAGCATTTTGTGCCTCTGATGAAATGTAGGAGGCAGCGTTATTTTAGTACCAAAGTGTGGGTGTTTGTAAAAATTAAGTCTCCTGGTTGTGTACCTATTTATATGAGACTAGTCATTAGACAAAATTGCAAAGGGAAAAGGGGGAAGGGAAATGCTGCGTTCACTAATACTCACTTTTATACGAGACTAGTCATTTTATATTTTAGAAAGAATTATAGTAGTTTAGAAAGAATAGTAGTAATGGGAATCTAAGAGTACATTTTGTTCAGTTTTCAAAACTCCTTCAAACATATTATCTCTGAGTGGCACAAATGATTTGTGTTCAACTAAAGGTGAGGCTTTGCGTTCCTGTAAAAATTGGTAGCCTCAGAATCTATTATGCACGGTAGCTACGAGTCAGGACTGGCTCACTGGCACCTGACTACCACTACCACCACTAACCTAAAGTTTAGCAATTGACCCCAGCCATGAAAGAAAGGCCAAACAAACTGCTTCTATAGAGATCCTAGCAAAAATAGACTAAACCCTGTGCATCAATTCTAAGTCATAATATATTGTTGTTGTTGTTGTATGCCTCTGAATCAGTTCTAACTCATAGTGATGCTGTATAGAGTTTCCAAGGACTGACTGGTGAGTTTGAACCACCTACCTTGTGGTTACCAGTCTAGCATTGATCCTACAGTACCACATTTAGAACACATAGGTTAATAATGACATTCATCTACTTAATGTCAATAGGTTTTCAAACATATGTATTCTTTTCTTCTGCTGTTTCTCCCACCTGCAATTTTTGCTAGTAAGAATGAATGAGCTGTTTCTGAAATGGTGAATCATGATCTTACTATATGTGTTTATGTGTATGTGTATGTATTATTGGAACCAGGAACTCTGTTTTCCTGTGATAATGTTACTGAGTGGTCTTTTATTTCCTTGCAACTTAAAACTCCTACTCGATTATCTTTTGCAGACCTTATAGATGTGATGCTTTGGTTGAAATTATAGGCTTAGGAACCAAGGGAATATCATTTGAATCCTAGCTGCACTATGGATTTGAGTATACCTTCAACTGGCTTTTCCTGATAACTAATTTCAGTTTAGCCCAGTGGGTTGTGACGAACCACATGCTAGCAGGCTAAGATTCTTTATTTATTTATTTTTTTTAATGAGCTTGTAATTTTCTTGGAAAGCCAGTGCTGCAACATTAAATAAATACAAATACATGGCAAAACAAAATCTAAGTCTGCCATCGATGACTTTAAGCAGACATGAATGCTTTGCTTAAGAAGCAAGATCTAGCAGGAAGCTATGACGTGACAAAAAACAAAATCTCATCTATGCTGTGGGCATCAATGAATGTCTCCAAGGCTGAACTTACAGCTTCTTAGGAGAGTGGATCATGCACTTCCTACTACTTTTATAGTAGCTCAAACCCTGGTGTGGTAATGTAGGATAAGCACTGGACTACTAACCGAAAGACAGCTGCTAAAAACCATCAGCCACACTGAAAACCCTATACAGGGTCACTGTGAGTTGAAACTGACTCAATGGCACTTAACAACAGCAACAATAACAATTTCACTTCTATCAATGAAGAAAAAAAAAAGGAGAATAGCAACAACCGGAAATGAAGCAAAACATTCCCAACATACTGTCCTTCTTTAAATGATCCAGTTTTCCTACTGGAAGTGGAAAGGAGGGATGCTGGTTTTGTTGCCTGAGAAGGGAGTTAGATTGTGCACATCAGAGTGCATATCAGAAATGGCTTTATCTACTTGCAAGCAGTTAATCCCTTCTTCTAGTCAACAAGCATTCTCAGAATCAAGTTTCAGGTTTGGAGCTATAGAAGTGACAAAGTCAAACAAACTAGTCTTGCTCGTGGAACTCAGTCCATACTTCTCAAATTATCTGTGCCAAGAGACATTTGTTGGTTTGTTTGTTTTTTCCCCAAATCAAGCACAAGTGATATTTTTGTAAAATATGATAAAATGAATGACTAGAAAAAGTAAATTAGATTCTACAGACATACAACTACATTTTTTAATAATTATAATCGGCATGAACATAATAGAGAAAAAATTATAAAATTTTATGTATTCATGGATTGTTGATGCATTATGAGAAACAGAAAATTCTTATAAATACAGTTATAAATTATAAATGGCAGTTTTTTTGTTGTTCTACATTTACAACTGAACAAAAAGCTATGAAAGCAATAATTAGCAAGGAGTTCTGGTAGCATAGTGGATATGAATTGGGCTGTGAACCGCAAGGTCAGAAGTTCGAAACTACCAGCTGTTCTGTGGGAGAAAGATGAAGCTTTCTCCTCACATAAAGATTTACAGCCTTGGAAACCCTGTACAGGATCACTACGAGTCAGAACCGACTCCACAGCACATAACCACCACCACTTTAGTGCTAATACTAAACACTTTTATGCACACTCTGAGTGGACATCAGATATATATCAATTATCAACATTTTTAGTGTAACAATTTTACTCTTATTTGTTAATGTACTTAATATCTTTGTATTGATGATAGTACTTCTTGTAGAAAAGAATGTATCATCACAACTGCTTTCAAATCTTATATTAATCGCACTCAAAGGAGAACAATGAGTCTCTCAGGAGTGTGTTGACAGGAACGAAAGAGGAGATTTTGGAGTAATTTCAGCAAGCTTAGGATATTAATTTTTAATTTTTATCTAAAATGAGACAAGTATAGCTGCATTTTCAAAATTTACCTTTAGTTCTTCAGTATTTGCCAGTACTAGCACTTACCTTGTAAAGTTGAAGCCATTTTTATGAAATAAATCAATTCAGGATCCTTGAATTTCTTATGTGCAAACATTTTTTGATGGGAAGAAAATGCAAAATATTGTTTCCATATTGTAAGAGGATTTGTGATAATTTTTTGCAAATGTAAAATATCAAGAAAATAGATAATTGTACAAAATTTATGTATCATATTATATTTATATAAACTCAGTTCTTAAAATTGTCTAAATTTTGCTTTAACATTTGATCTTCACTGCATTCAGAAAACATGTCACAATTCTTTGCAAGAAATATCACCATCTTTAGAAATACCTATGCTATCAGGAACATAAAGAAAGCTGGCCCTCCAATTCACATTTGCGAACTAACTGGCCTTTTACCTTGCAGAAATAAGAAAAGTTTGTTTTGATGTTTCAACAAAAAAA
>NW_006408586.1:4104566-4106965 GCF_000296735.1 Chrysochloris asiatica
TTTTTTGGCCTTTTTCTCACCAATGAAGTCTTCCATCTTGTTAAAACTACTTCATAATAAGCACCCAAGATCTTGTGTCCTCTGAGAAAATTATCCCCTTGGGATGTGCATGTCTCAGAAAAGTTATCCTTACCTTGGCTAACCACTCTATCTTGAATTTAATGGGCCCAGCCACCACACTAAGACAAACTGACAGACAAGTGGTGGAGAGACAAACTTAAGCATCATGTTTTATATGGAATAAATCTCTACATAAATGAACTAGCCCTTTTTCAAAATTTTTTTGGTCTTACCCTCATATATAAAGGTATAATTAAATAATTACAATGTGAATATTTCATATAAAAATAATTAACCAACAACTAATGAATGTTGAGTTCATAGCTTAAATATTATATACAATTAGAGAAATCATCAAAACCACAAAGGAACTGGAAATTGAGATTGGTTTAAAAAGATGGCATAGCAAATTGCTACAGGTTAAAACAATAGTGAAAGTTTTCTATACATCTTGCAAAATTATACACACATCCTGTTAGATTGTTCACTTCCATAGGATATACTGGAAGAGTAATAAATAGTCTATTTTGGCTAGTTCTGAATGAAAAGTATTAACTCATATAATACTAAGAATAAATATATTGTATATATTTTACATATAAGGGAACTGAAACATGGACAAGTTCAGCAACTTGCTAATTTTCAAGCTGTCATAGATGTTATAAAGATATAATCCAAGGCTCTCCTACCTTTCATCCATATGTCAACACAATACAGTATTGTTTCATGGAGAATAAACAAAAGGTGTGGTGCTGCAGGAAAATGCACTGGTCACTGCAAGGTCGGTTTGAATTGCAAGGTGGTAGTTCACATTCCTTGCTCCTCGGAAACCCTTATAGGGTCACTGTGAGTCAGAACTGACTCAACAGCACTTAACAGCAACAATAAGAAGACTGTACAAGTTCAAGGGAAATTATATGAGGAAGATACTGTACAAAGGACAATATCAACAAGGCTCAGCCTGTAAAATGAGATGTACAAGGTGATTGAGGGAAGGAAGTTAACTGGTCCTGAGCATTAGGAAAATCAAGCTGGTATTGCTGGGAAGGCGCTATTAAGAGTAGGAAGCACTGTAAGTTGGGAGTAAAGTAAGAGATGGAAACAGAGTGAGTCTTCATTTACGTCCTGGATTAGGTCTAAAGAAGACAGAGTATGAAAATCACTTACAAATTTTAATAGTGTTTGAATATCCCTAAATCCAGAATGCGATGACTGCAGGGTAAGTACAGGAATGCAAACCACAAGGTTAGTGGTGCAGGCCCAACAACTGCTCTGTGGGAAAAAGATGAGACTTTCTGCTCCTTCAAAAATTTAAAATCTCAGGAATACTATATAGGCTCCCTATAATTCAGAAATGACTCAACAACACACAACAAATTCCTAACCATCATCAAGTGTGAGGACAGAACAGCTATATATATCCCTCATATCTCATTTCCATTTTTTAGTATTTACAGGCATAGTAGCGATGCAGGCTCTGCTACACAAACCTATCCAAATAATTCAATTTCCAAGCCAGGAAGTGGAAAAGGTAAAGAGAAGGTGACTCATAAAAGTTTAGAACTCTACTTATATTGACAATGAACTGAATGTAGAATCAGGATTTGGTGGGGAGGGATGGTTTAGAAAACAGTTAAAATTAATAATGATTAAGAATTCAAACTTTGTGACTGTGAAATCCTAAACAAACTAGGGAGGAGATAAAGTTAGTGAGAGAGGGTGAATATGGAGATAACAGAGTGAATAATTGATGTTTTATAAACATTCAAAAAGAAGAGTAATTTGTGTTGACAGCTGCAATCTGCATACACAAATTCATCTATTACATAAGCTGAGGAATGTGTGATTCGATGTTTGAGAATAAGAAAACTGGTTAGCATTTTAAGTAAAATTGTTATAAGGGTTGTTGTTGAGCGCCTTCAAGTGGGTTCCAACTCATAGTGATCCTGTATAGAGTTTCCTAGGAGCAGTTGGTGGGTTTGAATTGTTGACTTTGTGGCTTGCAGTCAAGTGCTGATCCTACACTGCCACATAGTCCATTATAGAGGTGATGGTAGTGGTTATGTGCCATGGAATGGGTTTCGACTCATAGGGACCCTGTGTAGGGTTTCTGAAACTGTAAATCTTTATGAGAGCAGAAAACCTCATCTTTCTCCTGCGGAAGTGTTGGTAGTGTCAAACTTCTGACCTTGAGATTAGATTACTCATAACCAGTTCACTACCAGAGCTTCTAGTTATAAGAGTTGTTGTTGTTATATGCCCTGGAGTCAGTTCCAACTCACAGCGACCCTATACAGGGTTTCCGAGGCTGTAAATCTTTGTTGTTGTTGTTAAGTGCC
>NW_006408586.1:4107340-4124199 GCF_000296735.1 Chrysochloris asiatica
AGGGTGTAAATCTTTACGGGAGTAGAAAGCCTCATCTTTCTCCCGCGGAGCAGCTGGTAGTTTCGAACTGCTGACCTTGCGGTTTACAGCCCGATTAGGTAGACAGAAATCTTCTGATAATATCTTTGGGTTCAATTTGAGAGAATTTCATGAAAAGGCTATTTACAAAAGTGTGGGAAGGTTTAAGGAGACCAAAATTAAACAGAGGACTCAGGAACAAGCAACAATGGTGGCAGTGGTTGTATGCTGTGGAGTCGATTCCAACTCATAGCGACCCTGTACAAGGTTTCCAAGGCTGTAAATCTTTACTGGATCAGAAAGTTTCATCTTTCTCCCATGTAACAGCTGGTAGTTTCGAACTGCTGCCCTTGAGGTTAGCTGCACAATTTGTAACCACTACGCTACCAGAGCTCCATAAGTATCAGTGGGAAGCTGTAATTATCTCTAGATGTGAAATGGTAAGGGGAAGTGAGTGACTATCTGGTGATGAACGAAAAATTAAATATTCAAAAGAGCAAAAGAGCCATATGAAAGCCACATGATTTAAATTGAAACCATAATATACAGTCATAACCGGTGTCAAAGGAAACTCCCAACCTGCTCTTCTACTATCCTAGAGTCTCCTGGAATGCCTTTCTTTGCCAGAGCTTATTTGGAAGTTGCCAAAAGGTGCTGGGGAAATACATTCTGTAGGAATCAGCTGCTCAGGACATGGGTGGACATAGACAAGGCTGTTGTTGTTAAGTGCCATAGAGTCGATTCTGACCCATAGCAACCCTCTAGAGGGTTTCCAAGGAGTGACTAGAGAGGGTAGGTAGTACAAAAAAAGAAATCCGACACCATAAGTAAACTAATAATCAAATGGACCAATTGTTTGAAGTGGAATATTTATATTTGAAGTGAATTTTGTCTTTGCAAAGGCAGGAATAGATATTTTGAAATATTAGGTCAGTTATTAAAGCTTACTCACAACATTATAATGCTTTTGAATGCTTCCTTTACTCATCATATACTTGGATTGTATTCAAAATGATTTAGAGTATTAACTATTTTAATTAATAATTACTGTGTTTCATAATTCCAGGAATATATCTTTGAAAGTAAAATATTTCTAAGAGATAAGTTTTATAATTGAATCAAGACAGCATAATTATTGGCCTTTTGTATTTTCATATACTTTTTATAGAACATCAGTATACAGTATAATTTTTTTTAAAAAACAACTTGCTCACTCTGATATGACTCATTTGTTACATACTTTCCACGTGTATTATCAGTCTCTTTACTTGAAGCAGTACATGCTACCAATGTGTTAATAATTGCATATGTGTGATTATTGGCAAGTTTGACTCTATTTTTTGTATAGAGCTACCCAATGCAGTATTCAATAAACAAATGCACTTAGATTTAATCATTACTTTGCACTCTACTTCTTTTAAGTTAATGAAAAGCCAATGTTCACATTAAAATAACAGTCATGAAATGAATAACTTTCCTGATGGTCAGGTTTTTCATAGTTTCTTTTCCACATAGACTATTTTTTTGTTATATGTATATACACATATATCATTCATGTCCTCATAATTAGTATAAATGTAAATGATAGGGATTGTTTTAGCAGGCAGAAGTTGTTAAGAGCATGCTTGTCCTTAATGGCAAGATGAAAAGATTCCCCCTACTGTTAATAAATGATAGTGGGGAAATGAAGAACAAGAGACTAAAAAGAATAAACACTTATCTTTGAATTGAACCATAGGGAATATCTGAAAGATTTACAATCATATTGGCTCATTGATTACTCAGATGGCAGAAAGATATTCTCAGTGTGTGATCCTTTATCCTAATGAAAAAGACGATTAACCCACCTCAAAATGCATATTAAAAGTTTTATTTTTGTTAAATGGAGAGTTTTGTTTAACTCATTTGGATCGTTAGGCCTATACTTGAAATTTAGCAACCAGTTTTGAAGAAGTATCACTGCAATTACAAATCAAGTAGAAGATAAGAATTAATATAGCATAGTTATATCCAAATTACAAAATAAATGAATTTAGAAATTATTGATTTTTTTTATGGTCCAGAAACTACCTAGAAAATTCTAATTTATCTAAGTTACCCAAATTGACCCCAAAATGAAAGGTCACATATGCAGTCTAGAATTTGCTTGGAGGATGTTAAAAATCATGATTAATATTGTGGTGGGTTTCATTGAGATCATTCTTTTTATTGTGTAATATTGAACATTCAAGTAAATGAATAATCATTTTGAACAACAAAGTATGAAAATACATGACCATGAAAACTCAATAACCCTCTAGCAGTGCGTATAGAAATTGTAGTCTCTTATATATGCTACAGTGGGAGGTAACTAGGTGGAAAATTATAATGTCTGTCTAAATTCTAGCATAGTTCATAAGATATGCATTTTTATTACTTTCTCAAGTACAAGTAATAATGTATGCGTACTGTATTGTGTAGTGGACTGAATGGATTCAGATAAATACTATACTTTCTTTAGTATTGGAAATTTGACAAAGGTATTATAAAATCATTTAGATATTCAAGTGATTTCCAGTAAATTAATCAGGTTATGGGGTTCATTTTATGCATACAAAGGTTAATTATTTGCAAACTGTTTTATTACTTTAGAGCTTTTATTTATTTTGTTATATAGGAGTCAAACTGGAAGCTACTAACAGGATAATTGATTTGAGACGTTCATTTGGAATGTTTCATAGGAAAAATGTTCCTGAGGCTTATTTTTATGTTACTATTTAGAATGAACAGTAAATGCTGCTGTGTTGTATTTTCCCAAAACATATTTAATCATATAAAGAAACCTCTATAGATTTCTACTGGCAAATGTGATAGTAGGTAATCACCAGCTATCTATAAAGTCTCTATTAAGAAAAAAGACAAACAAAAAAAGCAGTCTCAATATACAGTTCCTTTCACAGTCAAAATTTCTGAACCTAAAGGCAAGCATCAAGGATCTTGTATTCACTTACATTTGTTGGCTTGACTTTGTTAAAATTATAGAAAATTTGATTGTATATTCACAATAAGTCTTTTTTAACTATTCATAAATCATGCTATTTGTCCTTAAGAATCCTAAATCTAGGAAAAATAAGTTGGCACAGATAATATCCTATATGCAAATGAAAGAATGCCACAGAACTTTTAGTTTGATTTATTTTAAAACATGATCTTATGAAACATATTATAGCATAACCCCAAAATATGCAAGCTAAAATTATTGAGAAATGATATGAAAGTTGGGGAAATGTAGAAAAAATTCACTTTATATTTTCCAGTCATCTTATGTGTGGATTTGTTTTATTGTAATATGTTAAAATCATGTTTCAAGTCCATATTCTTGGACAGCTATTTTATAGGAGTAATAATAAATTTGCCCCTTATTCGGTGTCATGATCCATATTCTGAGACTGACTTGTAGTTATAACCACTGAGGCAAGCGAACTTTGATTTATCTACAGAACACAGGTGGAAAGAACCTTTACAATAGTGGCCTGATATGCATGAGTAAGGATTTGTAGCTTAGCATTTATACTTTTAGAGAAACACAAAATTGTCCTTGAGTGCATTTTGTTCTACTATGTTCTAACTGCTGACTTATGATAGCATTATGTATAACAGAAAAGAAAAAAAATTGCTTGGTGTGTGCATTTGCATACCCAAATGCCATCTTCATTAGTGTTGGAATGTTTGACCTTAGAATTTCCGATACTATAAATCTTTACATCTATATAGGAGCAGACAGCCTCATATTTCACCTGCAAAGTTGCTAGTGGATTTGAACCCCTGGTCAACAGCCCAATGCCTAACCACAGTACATCAATAATTGATTAATATATATCATGTTATTATTGTTGTTATGTGCCATCAAGTTGGTTCTGAATTCTAATGTCCATTTGTAAGGTCTCCAGGAATGTTCGTGAGTTTGAACTGCCAACCTTGCGGTTAGCAGTCCAGTGCTTATCCTACAACACCACACCAAGATTATTTATCAATAGTGATGAGTCTACACAGATGACACCATGTTTAATCTCCTCAATTTAAGGAAACACTCAGAGAAGTTAAGTACATTGGTAATGTTACAGAGCTCAATTCAGACACAGCTGAGATTTATTTTAAGCCAAGAAATTAAAAATAGCGAATTGGATATTTATAATGTGTCGACTTGTGGATGTGTAGATGAACATGGTGGTGGTGGTCATGTGCCATGGAGTCGGTTCGACTCATAGCAACCCTGTACAGTGTTTCCAAGGCTGAAAATCTTTACGGGAGCAGAAAGCCTCATCTTTCTCCCATGGAACAGCTGGTAGTTTCAAACTGCTGACCTTGAGGTTCACAACCAAATTTGTAACCACTAAACTACCAGAGCTCCTTGTAGCTGAACATACCAGTATGAAAATCTGAGGATGACGGACTCTTGATTCTACTTTGTGGTTGTTTTTGTTTGATGCAGTCAAGTATAGGGCATCAACCTGCGATATGCAGATGATACAACCTTGATCGCTGAAAGTGAAGAGGACTTGAAACATTTACTTATGAAGATTAAAGAGCACAGCCTTCGATATGGATTGCATCTCAATGTCAAAAAACAAAACTCCTCACCACTGGACCAATAAACAACATTCTTATCAGTGGAGAAAAGATTGAAGTTGTCAAGGACTTCATTCTTCTTGGATCAACTATCAACACTCGCGGAAGTAGCAGTCAAGAGATCAGACGACGTATTGCACTGGGCAAATCTGCTGCACAGGAACTTTTTAAAGTATTGAAGAGCAGAGATGTCAGCTTGAGGACTAGGGTGCGCCTGACCCAGGCCATTGTGTTTTCAATAGCCTCATATGGATGCGAAAGCTGGACAGTGAATAAAGAGGATCGTAGAAGAATTGATGCCTTTGAGTTGTGGTGTTGGAGGAGAATACTGAGGGTGCCATGAACTGCCAAAAGAACCAATAGATCTGTTTTGGAAGAAGTGCAGCCAGAGTGCTCCTTGGAGGCCAGGATGGCTAAGCTTCGTCTCTCCTACTTTGGACATGTAGTCCGGAGGAAACAATCGTTGGAGAAGGATGTCATGCTGGGTAGGGTGGAGGGTCAGAGAAAAAGAGGAAGACCTCCAACGAGATGGATCGGCCAGGTGGCATCATTGATGGACTCGGGGGTGGCAGCGGTGGTGAGGTTGGCCCAGGATCGAGCATTGTTTCGTTCTGCTGTGCATGGGGTCGCTATGAGTCGGTTCCGACTCGATGGCACCTGACAACAACAACAACAAGGCTATAAATCTTTTTGGAAGCAGAAAGCCTCATCATTCTCACATTAAGTGGCAGGTGGGTTTTAACTGCTGACGTTGTGGTTAGCAGTACAGTGCTTATCCTTAAACATCACCAACACTCCTCACTGGTTAAAGGAAGGCTTAACTTCTTGATGGATATCAAACCGGGAATAGACAAAAATATAAAATAAAATAACAAGTTTTATTCTGCCCTCAGCTCTAATAATTTTGCTGTGGTTGCATTTTCTTTTTCCTCACATACTTTTGATTAATGTTTTGATAGACATATTTTGATAGGTCTTTAAAAGCTACACTTAAAAATTTGAAATGTGTGAGAGGTAACTACTATGAGAACAGTTTCTGCTTCGTTTTTCTTTCCTGACTTGTTGGCCTTATCCTGTTAATCACTGTTTACCCTGAACTGTAGGGAAATAATCAAATATTGCCTAGAACTTGAGTTTACAGGGGCATTTTTCATCTTGGAGACTTCAAGAAGCTGTGCTAGGTACTGTGACCCTGTAGGGAGGAACAAGTTTGAATTCTGAATGAATTTTTTTTCCCTAGTTAAAGGTTATTTTAGAGAAGTCTAAAGTTTTTTTGTTTCTTTGTTTTCACTGTTAGAATCTTTCCTAAGGAGTCACATGTACATTGTTTTTTTATTGCTCTCTAAGTACAATTTGCAATTAAATCCAAAGAGAATCTGTAACTTCAGCAAGTGTCATATATATATTTACAAAACACAAAGGACTCAGTATAGTTTGGTTCTACTTCATTATATTCTTTCTGGCATTAAGTTTACTCTAGCTATTGACTTTTCTTTTTAATTAAGTCTTTTTGTGTTAGTCTCTGCACTTTTACTGAAAATCACCGTCTTTCTGGTTAATTATTGGCTATAAAACAATGTGTGTGTTAAAAACACTCAATGAAGAAAATATTTCACTATTACATTCATAAAGTCTGATATTTTAAATGTCATAATTGCCCACAAATTGTCAGTCTTGAAAGATAATTTTAGTTTTGAGATGCTGAATGAAATAAAAATGATGTTGAGTTGTTAAATTGTGACTGAAGCATTCTGATCGCTGCTGACCTTTTATCATTATTTATTAGCAAAAGAGCTTTCACAAAATGGAGGGGTGGGGGGAGAGAAACAGAAAAAAACTCGTTCAAGAATATGGCAATTTCTAGAGAAGTACATTTTTGCATTTTCCCTTAGTGTAGAAGAGACTATTTAAAGGAAAAGGCCCAGGAGCTATCATGGTAAAAATGACCATTTGCAACTGGTGTATTCCTGTGAAAGAAAAGAAGATATTATGCTTACATACGACCGCAATGCGTCCTACATTCTGTTGATTGCTAACAATAATTAGACATTTTTTGAGGCAAGCCTAGAAGATCAGGTTCTTTCTTCAAGAGTCAATAGCAGAGGTCAAGATTAATTTGTTGCTTTAAAATGTGGAAATTAGTCTTCATGTTTGAAAGCAGTTTGTGGTATTCCCTTAACTATATGATAAAAAGGGCCTTGAATTTCACTGTATGTGTGTGACATAAAAGATATCTATTTGGAAAGATTTAATGGGCCTAGAACAGAGGGTAATAGAATCTGAATTGGAGTCATTTATGTTGTGCACTGGAGAAGATAGTCAGGCAAACCTCAAAGATGATCCCTCCTGCATGACTAAAACTGAGCATTTAAATGTTACCTTCCTTTCACATGAAGTTATATATAAAACTATTGAGCCCAGAGTTTATATCTTTACAGATTTTTATATGAGCTAAGTGGCATTGATGCGGCTATGTAAGTGGCTAGTTAGCTAAAGCAAGGCAACAAGTATTGTTCAGATAACAGGTAACTTCTAGTTCACCATATATGACAAAATCTGAATTTACTGATTGGGATTGGTGTCAGAGAGATGACCATTTTCCTCAGCTCTATAAACAACGGCCTAAGTTTCCATAATGAAAAATTCAATGGTAAAGTTCCTTTATTTTTTTTTTTTCCTTTAAAATTAGTGGGCACCTGTTCTTAGAGGGTTAATTAATAATAAACAATTTTGGAACTGAATATGATAAAAAATATGGATACTTCATATTAATTTTAGAATGTGTCTCATGTACCAAAATGCCACAAATTAAAATTAACATTGACTAGAGACTTTAAAAAAAAAACAAAAAAAACTTTTATTGTGAGTTGAGTGATAGTTTACATGGGAGAACATTGATTTTGAACCTATCCTATCCTATTTCATTTCATTGCAATGATTACAATCCCCTCCATACATCATCATTCAACAGTATCTACTTCTATTTCCCATGTTTGTTTGGTTGGCTGGTTTTTTGATGTGCACAAAAACTCTCAGGAATATATAATCATTCAAATAACTAAAGGGCACATTCTGCAAGCCTGCCTCCTGGCTACCAGCACACAGCCTTTCTCTTTCCATGAGTCTGGAGTCCTTAGCTGCTCTCTCTCTATGCCAGCATCTCTACGTCCATCTCTGGTGTCACTGCTTCTCTGGATAGGGCCTAACATTCTACTCATGCTCTTCTCTTTTGATAGTCTTAGGTTCCTGATATGTTGAATTAACTACTTCCTGCTTTATCTTGCAAAACTTCTACCTTTACCATTGTGACAATCACAATTAATCATGATAACAATTACTCACTATTGAATCATAAGAATCTTAACCCTGTCTCCTTTCATCAGACCTGTCTAGACAAGATTAAAACTATTTAGTGGGGATTCTACCTTCCCCTACACACTCTGAAACTAAACTCCCTCTTGAAAACTTGAAAGCCAGACACTTCATGCCTTTATAGCATCCCTATTTTAGGTAGCCAATGTCTAAATTGGCTACCAACCCTGTGTACAGAAAGGATAGTTTTGATCTTTGATGTGAAGACTCTTTCCCTCTCAGTTGAGCTACTACATCCATAAATATAGGTCAAGTTCATCAAATTGTAGCAATTTACACTTGTTTCCTATATCAAATTTCTTTATCTTCCTCTAGTTGAGTTCTAATCATCAAGCCATCGACGCTAGGTCAACTGGGCACTATCTGCAAGTTTGTGCATCTCCCTCCACTTCATATCACTTGGACACTTTACTATCAACTCTAGCACTCTGTGGTTAGGTCCTTGTCCATGGACTAAGGAGTCCCTAGGTCTCACCACATTCCAAACTAACCAGCCCTTGTTCTTCTCTCTCTCATCTCTAGTATGACTGGAGTCTATGGAACATGGTTGAACTCAGCCCATGTGTTCAATGCTTCCTTTCTCCCACTTACACTCATCAGTAGATCAACGTGGTTGTCAGCAAGCTTACCTGTCAGCTTGTATGTTTCCTTTGAGTTTCAGTCTTGGAGGGAAGTTTTTCCTGAAGAGACTTGATTGCTTGCCTTGATGGCTCCCCAGTGAACAACTTGCTTGTTCTTGTAGTAGCCAATCAGACTGCTATTTTTATTTTTTATTTTTCCTGCTGGTTTTTCTCTCAAGAAGTACCTTCTGTTCCTCTAGCCATACCAGGCTAGTCTACATGTCCTTTTGAGTGGGAATGTCCTACCTCAGAAGGTTCTGGATGTGACTCAGGATTCTACCTAAGGTCCTATACACTACAAAGGCTCCACAAGAAGCCTGTTTCACTGGGTAAGTTCTAGAACCCCGTTTAAGTATTCCAATCAGTTATAGGCTGAAGAGAGGCTTACAAGTTTTCTGAAATCATGTTTCCTGATGATATTCCTTTCTATTCCACTCAAGTGTCTATTTTACAATAGTAGGCAAGGGAAACCTATATTCATGAGACAGTCAAGCAACTTAATATTATTTTCCCTCTTTTACACATTTAGACTGTGCCTGGATCCCTGTATCACAGAGCCCTGTTGTTTCAAGGTTGAGCATGCATCACTATTTACCTCTGTCCCATTTAGCCCATGCAAACCTGCCTCAGTGTTCACCTATCTACCTTGTTCTTCAATCCTCACCCCCCTCCACACACAAACTTCTTGTATATTGCCTTCTCCAAACTATGATGTATCTATCCCCTAACCTGTGTTCTACCATCCCCTCCCTTCCACCCCTGGTAACTAAAGAATTTTTTTTTTTTCTTTTTTCTTTTATTATGGGTATCTTTTCTTAAGCTTTTACAATAATGGTCTTATGCAATATTTGTACTTTTGTGACTGGCTAATTTCATTCAGCATAATGTCCTCAAGGTTCATCCATGTTGTGTGGTGGTTTGCAGCTTCCTTGTTATTCAAGGTAGTATAATATTCCACTGTGTGTATGTACCACAGTTTGTTTATCCATTCTTCCACTAATGAGCATTTAGGTTGTCTTCATCTTTTTGCTATTGTGAATAGTGCTGTAATGAACATTGGTGTGCATATATTGACTCATCATGTTCTGGCTCCTATTTCTTGAGGATATATACCAAATAGAGGAATTGCTGGATCATAAGGTATTTCTGTTTCCAACTTTCTGAGGAAGCACCATACCATTTTCCAGAGGAATTGAACCATTTTACATTCCCACCAGCAATGTAGGAGGGTTCCAGTCTCTCCACATCATTGTTGTTGTTGTTGTTAAGTGCCTTCGAGTCGGTTCCGACCCATAGCGACCCTGTACAGGGTTTCCGAGGGTGTAAATCTTTACGGGAGTAGAAAGCCTCATCTTTCTCCCGCGGAGCAGCTGGTAGTTTCGAACTGCTGACCTTATGGTTCGCAGCCCGATTCGTAACCACTACGCTACGAGAGCTCCACATCCTTACCAGCATTTATTGCCCTCTGCTTTTTTGAACTTCACTGTTATTGCTAGTGTAAGATGGTATCTCATTGTTGTTTTGATTTCCATCTCTCTAATGGCTAGTGGGAGTCCTGCTGTGGTGCTGTAGGTTAATGTGCCAGACTGCAAAGCTATTTGAACTGCAAGGTCAGTGGTTCAAGCTCACCAGCTTCTCCTTGGAAACCCTATACAGGGTCGCTATGGATCAGAACTGACTTGACAGCACTTTAAAACAACAATGGCTAATGATTGTGAATATTTCTTCATATGTTTGTTGGCTGTTGAAATGTCTTCCTTGGTGAAGAGTCTGTTTATGTCCTGAACCCATTTTTAATTGGGTTGTCTTTCCTTGCAGAGGTGTTATAGTTTCCTATAGATTTTAGAAATTAGTCCCTTGTCTGATATGCCATTGCAAAAGAGTTTGTTTTTTTTTTGTCATTCTGTGGCCTCCCTTTTTACTCTTTTGTTGAAATATTATGATGCACATGTGTTTCTAATTTTTAGTATGACCCAACCATCTATTTTTTCTTCTTTTGTTAGTTCAATTCTCACAGTATTTGGTTGGCTAATGACTTCTTATGGAATTTTCATATTTTGGGGGTTAAGTTTTTGAAACTTTGCTTCATTGAATCAATGCCACTAAAATAAAAATGGTAAGAGCAGGGGAAAGCAGACATGCTAAATGTTCAATTGAATTATGTAATTTTTTTTTCCTGCTTCTGGAGGAGAAATCAATCTAAGCATTTACAATAGTCTTGAGAGATGGAAATATTAAAAATAAAAATCTTTCTCTTCTTCCCTAAATTTCTACTGGGAAAAGAAACCCAGTAACAGAGAAACTCCATAGCATTAAGGAAGAATAATTCATTGTGGTAAACTTAAAGTGTCAGAATTGGGGTGAAGCAATTGGAATACAGACAACACACTGTTCTACAAACTGTTTTCTGCCAAATATGTCAGTGATTTTTTTTATCATCATTCTTTGGAAATGACTGACATGATGCTTCAGAATCATTTGTGATGCTCTAAATACATGAAAAGCTTGGACTAGAACAACAACTGTTTCTTGAAAATCTCTAAATGAGCTCTAGCAAATAATGCACTAATTAAGTAAAAATTACTGTAATCTAGTGCTAGTCTGCTGGTTTGTTACTTTAGAATATGTTTTAACCATAACATATGATATCTAATGTTAGCTCCTCCTAGAAGGTAACTGCTTAAGTCAAAGTTGTATTGGCACTCAACATTAAGAACAATTAGGGAATTATTTAACAGAAACAGTTTTTATTAAATAAGTCATCAAGATTCTAGTTATCCATGTAGTTTTCCTTCCTTGATAGCCCATACGATACATATTCCATTGGTGCACACTACACCAATACCAATTCACTGAATGAAGCATTGTTATGTGCAGGTATAAATCATATGAAATTCCCTGTCATTTAGATAAGCTTGAAGTTTATTCTCTTTTGATTTTATAATGACCTCATCCATATGCTCACTTCCAATTTCAAGTAGCTGTCTTCTCTATAGTGGCTGATGAGTGCATCAAATGAAAGTAAATGGTCAATGTGGACATCTCATTTAATCACTTACAGCTATGTGAATGTGACCAAGTGAATTGAAACTTCCACATCTTTAAAAGAACATATAAATCAAATTTTCCTCTTGGGTTAGAATCTGCTAAATAATCTATGAGGCCCAGTGAAAAGTAAAAATGTGAGGTTCCTTGTTCAAAAATCATTAATAATTTTAAGAGATAGCAATAACAGAGCATTAAAACAAGCATGGAGCTCTTCTAGGCCTTGCATCATGCACAGCCCAAACTGGGATTGTTGTAAAGATTCAACGAGTCTATAAATGAAAAACAAATTCTTGACACATATTAAGTTTCAAAAATAGTAGGTATTTCCTGCTGAATTTTTATTTGAGATGCTCTTGGTATACATGCCTAAGGAAAAAACAACAACAGGAACAAAAAAAAAAAAAAAAAAAAAAAAACCTCCCTGAATCACTGTTAAAGTAGAAACTGTGGGTTGGAATTGACTTGAAGGTTATAGGAAGGCAGAAACTCTAAATAAGCTCCAAATTTTAAAGTTAATATAATATTCATTTGAATTTGTTTTGAGAGTTTAAAGTTATTATAAAGAATAATATAATGGTGGCTCTAAAAAACAGCATGGCCAAGTGAAGGTAATATTTGCTACAGGGGGGTATGCTGAGTAGAAGTACTGATTGAGCCAAACCCTGTTATGCTGCATGATTTTAAATTGGAAGACTTTTACAATAGGGAAGCATGAGCAAGGAGTGCTGGATTACAAAACAACTAAATACACTAAGAATCTGTTTTGAATACAAGTAACAGAAGCCCAACTTAACGCATATTTCCAAAATAGAAGCTATTTTAATAGTCCAACTGTGAGAAGAATTGGGGTAAAGTTAAATCTCAGAAACAATGGCAATCTTGGACTTCAGTGTCACTTGCCCTCTATGTCTTGCTCTCATGGCTTTTATTTGTGCATTGCTTTCACACTATACTACTAGTGACTCCCTTGTTAACAAATGAAGGACAAAATGACTGTCAACAAATTATAATTTTTATATTATCTGGCTGCCAAAAATAGGGATGTCCTCCTTCCCCCATTGTATACATTATGGAAAAAGTCCTGGTAAAAGGTCTAATTTTCTTGTCTTTAGTCAAGAATCCACCCCAGATTACTAACTGATGTGGCTGGTTTATAATAGATAATCAAACAGTACAGATGTGATCATTGAGGGCTGAGGCTGTTTTCAAAATAGGACAGTACATTCAAGGCCAAAACTCTAAGTTCTTCAAAGAAGCTGTCCACTTTTCAGAAGAAGAAAGAAAGTAACCTAAGGAGTCAAACAAAAATGTTGTTGTTCAGTACAGTGAAGTCGGATCCAACTCATAGTGACTCTATATCGTTTCCAAAGCTTTAAACCTTCAAAGGAGTTGTTGTTGTTGTTAAGTGCCATCGAGTCGGGTCCGACCCATAGCGACCCTGTACAGGGTTTCCGAGGGTGTAAATCTTTACGGGAGTAGAAAGCCTCATCTTTCTCCCGCGGAGCGGCTGGTAGTTTCGAACCGCTGACCTTAAGGTTCGCAGCCCGATTCATAACCACTACGCTACCAAAGCTCCTTTCAAAGGAGTAGAAAGCTTCATTTTTATCACATGGAGCAGCTGGCAGGTTCAAACTGTGGTTCTTGTGGTTCACAGTCTAGTGATTATCATAAAAAAGGAAATAATAATGTAGTTGAGTAAAAAATGGAACAAGAGGAAGGGAAGAAAAAAAAAAAACTGCAAAAAAATGCTGGGTAAATCAGTCTATAGTAATTGTTTATGAGCAATTTCAACATTTTGTATGAGAAACTTGTTGTTATTGTTGCTAAGTGCCATGGAGTTGGTTTGCAGTTCAAACTGACCTTGAGGTCTAATGCTTATCCTAATGGTGCCACACCCGGACTCTTAGAAACTTATTATTGGTTATAAATTACTCTAACTACACTATCAGCAACTTTCAATCTTTGCTGTGACTCAAAACCACCTGGGGAAGCAAAAAAATAAGGCCCACCCTCTGTGATTCTGATTCAGTAGTTTTGGCTCCAGAAGTAACATTTTAAAGAGCACCCCTACTGAGTTTGATGTGCAACCAAGATTGAAAATCTTCAGGTATTTAACTAAGTTATTTATTGTTGTCTCTGTACAATATTCTATGTATGTGCATAATGTATAAAATTCCAGTCTTAAATTTTTTATTTTGTTTGCCCAGTTACAATAATAGAATGGACATGGGGGCATAGGGTCAAAAGAGTAACAATCAACTAGACAGCAATGGGTTTTTAAGGACCCTAGAAGGTATGAAGGTAACTTGGATGATACAAAGGTGAATGAACAGTTACTGACTTTAAGTAACTCATAACCTATAGCTCAAAATGTAATCGAAAGGCCTTACAGCAAATCCACTCAAGGATGCTTGTAAAATTTCAGATGCCTTAGACTTATCCTGACCTAGTGATACAGGATCTCTGGAGGTGGACAGAGAACATGTATTTCAATAAGTTTCTCTATTGAACATATGTGCATGAAAGTTTAAGAATCATGATCTAGTACTACTACCTGCTTACTTCTCACAGCTATTCTTTCCTAAAGCAAACCTAATGGCCCAGACTTTAGTACTCTAATTAACATTGCTGCTCACCTGACAATGATCACTCATTGTGTTGCATAATGCCTGGGAGGAACAAAAGAGCTGCTTAGATTTTTTTTTTCCCCTTTTGCCTTACTAGCTACATCAACTCCCTTTTTAGCTATAGAAATATACAATTTTCTCTCTATTCAGTTCAAGATGAATATTCTTGATTATATAGAATTTTTTGTATGTCCTTTTCCCTTTTGTATAAAAATTATTTCTAATGTGCTATATATTTTCTACTTTATACTTAGGTATGATAAAAAAATAAAACTAATAAAATGTGGTGATTAGTAACTCTTTGCCCTTTTTTCTGTTGTAACCTTGGGGCTATTCCTTAACACTTTGTATCTACGACCTTTGCTTAATTAATGCACATTACAATGGGCATACAATGATCATCTAAATGCAATTTCTCAAGATTAAGGGAAGTGAGACTGAAAAAGTAAAGGAAAACAGATTCTAAACATAGAAGTCAGGGTCACCCATGTAAGGATGAGAAAGAAATCAAAATCATCTATCCTTGTATTTCTTTGGAAAAATGCATAATTTAGTCATCATCTCTTAAATTAAGTAATTGCTATATCTCTTTACAAATCTTAAGAAATAATTCATTCAGAAAAAAGGCACCATTTCATCATTATCATCTGAGAGTTAAAAATGATTATGGTTATTAAATTGGGGAGAGTAATAAAAGACAGCATGCTATTATTTTTCACTCTAAATCCAGATCTACTAGAAATTGTGAATTACAAATACACCTTTATTTGTACATTGTACAGTCTGTGTGCTATATTCTATGCTTTGTACAGTCTATGTTTTGGCCTTTTTCCTGTAATTACTGAAAGTTTATTCCACATGTGTCTTTTTTTGACAGCCAAGTTTCTTTAGTTCAATAAATGTTATCAAGCATTCTTTGACTGTTCCTGTTGCATCAACCATAATTAGCTTTTGATTACTGTTAATTTCACAGCATTTTCCCTTAATAAGTTGCATCAAAATGCTTTCGTTTCTGCTGTAGCAAGTTTAATTAGCTTTTGAGCCCTGTTTCTATTTTCTCTTTCAGTTTTTTTTTTGGGAAAAAATACAAAATTGACAACACTCCCTTTCTTTGTTTCTTAGAGGATACCCATGACTCACAATTTGATGTTAACCAGAAACCCTCACTGAAGACTTACAATCCTAAGTAGTGTTGACTTCTAGCCTTTTCATTTACATGAGGAATGTTTCCATGTGCTTAAATACATATGACTGATTCTGATTCTATTAAAGAGTATAATACAAAATGATTTTAAAGTTTTAGAAAGGTAATATTACTTATTTAAAACAACTAGGATTCCAATTAATCCATCAATTCCTTTCATGAAAGTAGTTAATACTTCTTGTATTCAATTATATAAACCAAAATGTCTGTCTATGAAATTTCTAAGCATAGTCAAGTGAGTGCCTCCAGTGCTGCATCAGTTTATTAAAACATTTCAATTTGTATTCCATCAATTCCTGGATCCTTGTTTTTTGCCAGTGCCTTTAATGAAGCTTGAACTTCATCCCTCAATACTATTATTGGTTCTTTATCGTACGTTACCTTTTGAAATGATTGAACCTCAATTTTTAGCACAGTGACTTCGTGTATTAATTCCATCATCTTTTGATGCTTCCCGCATCATTCAATATTTTACCCATTGTTGTTGTTAAGTACTGCCTAGTAGGTTCCACTCATAGTGACTCAATAGGGTTTCTGAGGAGAAAAGAGGCTGGTGAGTTTTAACCGGACACCTCACAATTCAAACTGACCTCACAGTCCAGTTCTTATCCTATAGTGCCACACTAAGACTGCTTCAAAATTCAACACAAGGCTTAATTTTTTTTTTTCTTTAGTTCTTTCAACTAGAGAAATGCTGAACATGTTCTTCCCTTTTGGTTTTCTAACTCCAAGTCTTTGCATGTTTCATTATAATGATTGACTTTGTCTTCATGAGCTGCCCTTTGAAAATTTATGTTCAGCTCTTTTACTACATTCATCGTATGTTCCAGTTGCTTTTGCTTTTCAGTTCTCAAGAAGTTTCAGAGACTATTCTGACATCCATCTTAGTTTTATTCTTTCTTCTTTAAAATGAACTTTTGCTTCCTTCTTGTATGATGTTCTTAATGTCATCCCACAGCACTTGTGGATTTTGGCCACTAGTGTTTAATGTTTTAAGTCTGTTCCTGAGATGGTCTCTAAATTCAGGTAGGATATATTTAAGGTAATATTTGTGTGTGTGTGTGTGTGCTAAGGTTTGCAGAGCAGATCTTTATTTTAGTTTTACATTCAACAAATGATACACTTTGTTTCAACTCAATGATTGCAATCCCTTCCTTGTGACAGCAGTTATCCTACATCCTCACTGTGGTACTAATTTCCATTAAGCCCACCTTCCCAACCCTTCAAAATATTGTCCTTAGGTAAGGGTTGTTCTTTAGATTTTGAAAAGTTGACTATTCCATATTGAGCATACCTCACTAGTGTTGTTGTCCTTCCATGTTGTTGTTGTTAGGTGCCATCAAGTCAATACCAACTCATAGT
>NW_006408586.1:4124641-4129521 GCF_000296735.1 Chrysochloris asiatica
CTATCTAATACTTGATGGGAAATTGGGCCATGAGGGTAAGTTCTATTCCATATCTGAAAGGTGGCCAAGGACCATTGTCTCAAGTTCTTCCAGCCTCTTTCTAACCAGTAAGCCTGGCAATTTTTTTTTTTTTTAATAATAATTTTGAGTTTTGTTCCACATTATCTCCCATTCTATTGGGACCTTATAATGTGACTCATTTCAGAGAACTTGGTAGTGGTAGCTGAGAAACATCTAGTTCTTCTGGTCTCAGAGTCATGGAGACTGCTGATTATGCCATTAGTACATCGGGCTAATTGATTTCAAGCATCTTCAGTTTTCATCACTGTTCTTTCTTCTGCACAGGGATATACCAATAATTGCACCTTAGACTGCTCATGAGCTTTTAAGTTCTCAGTTGCTTCTTACAAAAATGGGATATAACATTGTCTTAGTGGACTATTTCATGCCACCTGTCAAGGTCATATTTTTCCTCCTGTGGACTTGTATTAATTTTCTATAGTTTCAGTGTGAATTTAAAATATGAGAAATTGATAGTCTTCTTCACAGTCAACCTTTAGATTTGTTTTATCTGATAATACCGAACTTCTTCATAGTCTCTTCCCACAATTGTAGTCAGTTTGATTCCTGTGTATTTCATCTGGTGAGGTCCACATGGATAGTTACCCTTTATATTGTTGATAAAAGATATTTAAAATGAATAACTTGGTTAGGCAAATTCTATCATTCAATCCCCAGGATCATTTCTATCATCATGGCCATATTTTCAAGCTACTGACACTTCTTGTATATTTCCAACTTTGACATTCTAATCACCAGTAATTATCAGAATCTTGATTGTATGCTTGATCAACTTCAATCTGAAGAAATTGGTAAAATTCTTCAATTTCATCATCATTAGCGGTAGTTGTTGCTGTTGTTAGCTGCCCTTCAGTTAGTTTTGACTCATAATTACCCTATGCTCAACAGAAGGAACTACTGCTTGGTCCTACACCATCCTCACAATGATTGTTCCTTTTGAGCAAATTACTGCTGTCACTGTATAAAGCATACTCATTGGAGGTCTTCTTTTCTTTGACCTACTAGTTTACCAAATATAATGTCCTTCTTCAGGAACCAGTCCCTCCTGACAACATGTCAGAGTATGAGAGACGGAGTCTTGCTATCTTGGCTTCAAAGCAACATTCCACTTGAACTTTCTTCTACACCGATTTATTTGTTCTTCTGGCAGTTCCTGAAACTATTAAAATTCTTCCCCAACACTATAATTCAAATATATGGGTTCTTCTATGGTCTTCCTTATTCATTGTTCAATTTTCACATGCATATGAGTTAATAAACAACTAATAGTTTGGGTTAGGGGCACCTTAGTCATCAATCTGATTTCTTTTTTTTTAACACATTAGAAAGGTGTTTTCCAGCAGGTTTGCTGAATGCATATGTCATTTGATTTCTTAACTGCTGTTTCCATTGATTGTGGATGCAAGCTAAATGAAATCTTTGCAAATTTTAATTTTTTCTTCATTTATTATGACTTTACTTATTAGTCCAGTAGTGAGGATTTTTGCTTTCTTTACCTTAATGTTTAACCCATACTGAGTGGTGTAGTCTTTGATGTTCGTTAGTAAGTATTTTAAGTCCTCTTCCCTTCCAGCGAGAAAGATTGTATCATCTGCATATCATACGTTGTTAATGAGTCTTCCTCCAATCATGATGCCATCTGATAATTTGCTTGCATACAGATTAAATAAGTATGGTGAAAGGCTACAACCTTGTCACACATCGTTCTTGATTTTAAATCACTTAATAGCTCCTTATTCTTTTTCAACGATTGCCTCTGATTTTGTGTAGAGTTTCCTCAGAAGTACAGGTAGTGTGATGGCATATCCATTCATCACACTGTTATCCTTAGTTTGTCACAATGCAAAAAGTCAGAAGCCTTTGCATTGTCAATAAAGCACAAATAAACATCTTTCAGGTATTATCTGCTTTTAGCCAAGATCCATTTGATGTCAACAATGGTATCCCTGGTCCATGTCCTCTTCTGAATCTGGCTTGAGTTTCTGGCAGTTCCCTGTTGCTGTACTGTTGTTAACTGTTTTTGAAATACTTTAAGCAGAATTTTACTTTCATGTAATAGTTATGATATTGCTAAAAGATTCATGTGTTCTGCTGGGTCACCTTTGTTTATATTTGAACAATAGTGATATTAATTGGACTTCCTTTTTGTCCGTTTAATTCACCAATAGCTAGTTGATAGATTTTTATGTGTTACGGTTCTTTTATGATGACATTCAACTCTCTTAGATTAATACTTACTACTTTCCATGTCCTTATTATTAATGGAGTTTGCAACTCTTACTTCCCATTTTGAGTGGTACCACATCTGCAAATGAACATCTCAAAAGCTTTGCTCCATTTAAATCATTAAGTTCAACTCTACTTTGAGAAGGTAGAGCTTCCCCATTCATATTTTGAGTTCCTGTCAACCTGAGGGTCTTATCTTCTGGCACTATATCTAATAATATTCAACTATGAGTAATAAGATTTCAGTGGCTAACTTTTCAGAAATGATCTGCCTCTCCTTTTTCCTAGTCTACAACCTTTGCTTCCCATTATAGGTGATGTGACCTTGCTTGTATTTAAAACACTGGTGGCATAGCTTCAAGCATCCTAACAAAAACAAGGCAACACAGTATGAAAGACAAACTGACAGATGAGTGGTATGACAAATGTATCAATTTTACAATTGACCTTAAAATGTCTCCTATCTCTCTAATTGCACTGAGATGTTTTTATTTTCTTAAGAAACCTTTATATATTGCTAGAGATTTTCCAAGGCATGTGGGTTTGTTAAATCATAGTTTTTGTTTTATAACTAATTTTAATGTATATTTACTTTCTGCAAGTAACCACTCTTTCATGCACACATTTACTGGTTTGTTATGCATTTCACATAGCTTTTAAAAATGTAATTGCTTTAATACATATATTTTCCAACCCTGCAGCTGCTTCAGAGGTTAAAAAAGACTACCAAGAAGATATTCATGATGAACTATCATGATTAGTGCCTCTGCATATTGCTCCAGAGAAAAACAAATTATCACTAGAAGGAAAATCTGTTCTGGGAAGTCCCACAATGCTGGTGTAATGACCTATTCCACAAGAGGATTGAATAGAATAGATCCGTTGTGACTTCCCAAATGGTCGTGGCTGGCAGCCTCTGGAGATGAAGAACAACAGCTAAAATGATAGAGAAAATAAAATGTTCTGCTTGAATACAAGTTATATTTGCCTGCTTGCCTCAATCCTTTCACAAAATGTTGCTCTTACAGACCAGAACAAGTGCTTTTTTTTTTTTTTTTGGTTAAAGATTGCTTGCAAAAACTAGACTTGAATCAATGAGATCTATCTGACTGGGTCAAATAATTCCTTGTTCATCTCAAATCTAAATCTAATTTTCTATCTCAAATACACTAGGCATGATCACATGTTTTCTTGGCAAGATTAGGAAGCAGAGGTGCTGTGTTTCCACACACCGTTCCTTTGCTACACACTGCTGAGGATCTGAGGATTAAGAGAGGATAGACATATGTTTTAATTTAACCTCTTTTCTGTTTATTGAGCTCAGCCTTATGCTTCTTTTTCAGTTATTATGATTTTGTCCTTACTACTAACTTCTAGTAGGAGAAGGGTTATGACTCACAAATGATTATTGATTTATTCAGTAATGATCAGATAAATTATTACAGTACATACTACATAAACACACAAAAAATATTTAGAGCTGATCCCTATGTGTATGGAAGCAGTTTGTTGTTGTTTGTGTCATGGATTCAGTTCAGATACATAGTGCCTCTGTATAGAGTTCTGAGAAGTAGTTGGTGGGGTTTGAACCACTGACCTTCAGATTATCAATCCAGTGATTATCCTAGAGCAGCTGGTGAGTTTGAACCACTGACCTTGCAGTCCAGTGCTGTATCCCACAGCTCCACATCAGAATCGTATATAATAAATGCAAAGTATTTATAAATATTTATATGGACTCCTGGTATGGATCAGCACTGAACTGTGAGCCACAAAGTAGGCAGTACAAACCCATCAGCTATTTCTCAGAGAACCAATACAGGGTGGCTATGAGTCAAAACCAATTCTACAGCAATTAATAACAAAAATTTTGCACATTTACATCATATTTCTAATATATGTGTATACATATTAGAAATTTGATATATTAGAAATATGATATAGCATTAGAAATATATATATATATAAACATATAATTTTGACCATATTTTCATATAACAACCAGCTACAGGTGTTATTTGGTAGAGAAAATTATAAATGGCTAATGCTGTGGCACTGTGGGTTAATGCACTGGACTGCAAAGTAGGTTTAAACAAAGTTGATTTCAAGCTCACCAACCATTCCTCGGAAACCCTATTCAGGGTTGCTGTGAGTTGGAACCTACTGGATGGCACACAACAGCAACACTAGTAATAGCTATGCACATTTACAGAGGTAATAGAAAAAGGAAACTATACAATTAGAATGAAGAGTGAAAGAAAAGTAAAATATTGTAGAAATTCCATTAAATTGTCCGAAAGTAAAACCATGTAGAAATTCCATTAATTTATAGTAAGGAGGGGAGTGACTAATCTTTCAGTCTAGGAGCGGAGGGCCCTGGGACCATCAATGGAGAAGAGTGGAGAGTGGGACCCCACCCAGAGAAGCCGTGAGGCCTGAGATGGAGACAGAGAGGATGACATGAAGAGATGGAGTGCCTGAGGAGTTGAGACCCAGAGAGGGAAAGGGGCTGTGTGCTGAGGACCGTGGAGGAGGGGGACATGCAAGGTATACCCTTTCGCTGGGGGATGATG
>NW_006408586.1:4129792-4133785 GCF_000296735.1 Chrysochloris asiatica
AGGAGCAGCTGTTGAGCTTGAACTGCCAACCTTGTGGTTCAAAATGACTATGCAGTCCAGCGCATTAACCCACATGCATTTAATAAATTTAGTAATAAGGAATTTCTAAGCTCCACAAACATTTTTCTAATGCAATAGATCAACAGTAGAAACATTCATTGAATTTGTTATCCTGAAAACAGGTTTAGTTTGATTTAAGAAAAAAACAACAGAAAACAGTTGCTGCCAAATCATGGTAACTCTTTTGCTTTTTAGTGTGTTTGAACCAACAACCTGTTAATTAGTAGTTGAGGGCTAAATATGTTGCACCTTCACCGTCAATATATTGATGTTAAGTGCCATCAAGTCAGTTTCTGACTCATAGGGACACTGGACAGGGTTTCTGAGGAGTGGCTGGTGAACCCTGATGTTCAAACTGACCTTCAGGTCAAGTGTTTATCCTACGGTGCTATACCAGGACTCTATCAATATATTAATACCCTATAACCTTGCTTGCTGAAAGTGAAGAGGACTTAAAATATTTAGTGATGAAGATCAAAGATCACAGCCTTTGGTGTGGATTGCATCTCAATGTAAAGAAAACAAAAATCCTCACCACTGGAACAATAAACAACATTCTTATCAATGGAGAAAAAATTGAAATTGTCAAGGACTTCATTCTTCTTGGATCAACTATCAACACTCATGAAAGCAGCAGTCAAGAAATCAAACAACGTATTGCATTAAGCAAATATGCTGCACAAGACCTTTTTTAAATGTTGAAGAGCAAAGATATCAGCTTGAGGACTAAAGTGTGCCTGACCCAAGCCATAGTAATTTCAATATCATATGCATGCAAAAGATGTACAGTGAATAAGGAAGACTGTAGAAGAATTGATGCATTTGAATTATGGTGTTGGAGGAGAATATTGAAAGTATCATGGGCTGCCAAAAGAACCAACAGATCTGTGTTGGAAAAAGTGCAACCAGAGTGCTCCTTGGAGGCCAGGATGGCCAAACTTCGTCTCTCACACTTTGGACATATTGTCAGGAGGGACCAGTCGCTGGAGAAGGATATCATTTCTGGTAAGGTGGAGGGTCAGAAAAAAAAGAGGAAGAGCCCAGCGAAATGCATTGGCAAAGTGGCAGCATCAATGGGTTCTAACATGGCAACAATTGTGAGGTTGGCCCAGGACCAGGCACTGTTTCGTTCTGTTGTAGATAGGGTTGCTATGAGTCAGTACTGACTTGATGGCACCTAGAAACAACAACAATATGGTGTGTGTATTCCTGGTGTGGCACTGTAAGATTAGCACTGGAATAAGAACTACAAGTTCTTCAGCAGTTCAAACCTACCAATTTCTCCTCAGTAACTCTATATACAATCACTATGAGTGGGATCTGACTCAACAGCACTTAAAACAAAGAAAAATATGGTATTAATACCTGTCAGTTTGCTGCACTGTGGTGGCTTTAGTTTTGCTTTATGTGGGAAGCTATACCACCAGTGTTTTGAATACCAGCATAGTTATTCATGGTAGACAGGTTTCAGCCGAGTTTCCAGATTAAGACAGATTCAGAAGAGGCATACTGCTTCTGAGTGTTTAGCTGCTAAAAACCATGTGACTAGCAATGAAACTCTGCCAGATAGCACCAGGATATTGAATATTGAAACATGATGAATAGCACCAGATTATTGTTAGATATAGTCCTAGAAGATTTAGCCTCTGAGGTTGGAAGGCACTAAAAATATAATTAGGATAGAGCTGCCTTCTCAAAGTAGTGTTGACAGTGATAACATAAATTAAGTAAGACTTCAAGACCTTCATTATCTGATGGGGCACAACTCAAAATAAAGAGAAATAGCTGCAAACACCTATTAATAATTAGAACATAGAGTGTACAAAGTATGAATCTAGGAAAATTGGAAGTTTTCAAAAATGAATTTGAACACATAAATGTCAACATGCTAGGCATTATTGAGCTGAAATAGACTAGTAATGGCTATTTTGAATCTGACAATCACATGGTTTACTATGCTGAGAATGACAAATTGAAGAGGTATGGTGTCACATTGATCATCAAAAAGAACATTTTGAGATTGATATTGAAGTATAATGCTGTCTGTGATAAGATAATAACCATGTATCTATAAGGAAGATCAACTTGTATTACCATTATTAAAATTTATAAACCAACCCCTAAAGCCAGTGATGATGAAACTCAAGAATTCTATCAACTTTTTAAATCTGAAATTGATCAAACATACAATCAAGATATATTGATAATTACTGGTAACTGGAATGCAAGGTTGGAAACAAAGAGGAAGGATCAGTAATTACAAAATATGACCTTTGTGGTAAAAATGATGTTGAAGATCACATGACAGAATTTTATAAGACCAATAATTTCTTCATTGAAAATGCCTTATTAAAATAGCATAAAAGACAATTATACTCATGAACTTCACCAGATGGAATACACAAAAATCAAACTGACTACATCTGTAGAAAGAAATGGTGGCAAAGTGCCAAACATCAGCCAAAACAAGACAAGGTAAAAACTGGAGCAGCCCATCAACTGCTGATATGCAAGTGTGGGCTAAAATTACAAGTCCAATAGATCCAAAATATGACCTTGAAAATATCCCACATAAATTTCAAGATCTTTTCAAGAACAGATTTGATGTATTAGTCACTAAAAAACAAAGATAAGAAGAGTTGTGTGATGATATCAGGAACATTATACAAGAAGAAAGCAAAATGTCATTAAGAAGGCAAGGATGAAAAAAAAACAGAATGAAATGGATGTCAGAAGAAACTCTGAAACTTGCTCTCCAGCATAGAAAAGCTAAAGCAAATGGAAGCAATAAGGAGATTAAAGAGATGAGCAGAAAATTTCAAAGGTCATCTTGAGAAAACAAATTCAAATATTGTAATGAAATATGCAAAGATCTAGTGTTAGAAAACCAAAAAGGAAAAACACAATCAGCATTTCTCGAGGTAAAAGAACTGAAGAAAAAATTGAATCCTAGACTTGGAATAGAGAAGGATTCCATGGGTAAAATACGGAATAATGCAGAAAGTTTCAACAGAAGATAGAAAGAATATTCAGAGTAACTGTACCAAAAAGAAATGGCCGATGTTCAACCATTTCCAGAAGTAGGAAGTAGCATATGATCAAAAGCTAATGATGCTGAAGGAAAAATCCAATGTGAACTGAAGGCATTGACAAAGAACAAGGCTCTGGGAATTGATGGAATGCAAATTGAAATCTTTCAACAAACTGATGTAGCACTGGAGACACTCACTCATCTATGCCAAGAAATTTGGAAGACAGTACCTGGCTAACTGAATGGAAGAGATCCATATTTGTGCCCATTCTAAAGAGAGGTGACCCTACAGAATGTGGGAATCATCAGTCAATATTAATAATATAGCATGCAAGTTAAATTTTGCTAAAGATAATATACAACAACAACATGGAACCAAGGATACTATTGGTGATGTAATATGGAATCTTGACTGAAACCAGAGAGTACTAGAGAGATGTTTTGTTGTTGCTGTTGTTGTTAGGTGCCATTGAATCAGTACGGACTCACAGCCACCCTATGTACAATGGAATGAAACACTGCCCAATCCTGCACCAACCTCACAATCATTGCTGCATTTGAGGCCATCGCTGCTGCCACTGTGCCAATTCACCTTGCTGAGGAGGGTCTTCCTCTATTTCTCCAACCCTCCATTTTAGCAAACATGATATCCTTCTCCAGGGACTGGTCCCTCCTGACAATATGTCTGAAGTATGAGAGACGAAGTGTGGCCATGCTGGCTTCCAGGGAGTATTCTGGCTGTACTTCTTTCAACACAGAATGGTTTGTTCTTTATGTAGTCCATGTTACTTTTTTTTTCGGGGTTAGGATTTATTACATATATTTTTGGTTACACAACTCAATACCTCATAGTTTCTACTAATTTCAAAATACCATTTATGAAGTGATGATTTTTTTTTTTT
>NW_006408586.1:4140770-4157447 GCF_000296735.1 Chrysochloris asiatica
ACTGTATGTGCAGAAATCCCACCTTGGGGTAGGTGTCACCAGTGGCTCTCCCTGCTTGAGTCTCCCCGCTACTGGAGGCTCCTCACAAGCTGGTTCCCGCCCGTCCCCCTCAAGCCCAAAGGAGCTTGGGCTGCAGCGGCACAATTTTAAAGAGCCTGTAATTCCTCGCACAGTGATTTCTCAAAGAAGCGGGTCTAAGGGTCTGGCGCACTAAGACTCACGCTGGCTGTGAGACTGTGGGTTCCTACCTGGGAGGTTTAACTCGTGAGTTGCCCACCCCTGATCCCGGAGCCCCCACTCACCCACACCGCCTGGCCGCCCTGGCAAACCGGAAGTCCCCATGTTACTTTTAATGTTCACCTTTAAAACCATAGCTCAAATGTAGCAGTACTTCTATGGTCTTTATTATTCACTGTCCAACTTTCATATGCATATGAAGTTATACCAGGGCTTGAGTCAGACACACTTTAGTCCTCAAACTGACATCTTTACTCTTCAACACTTAAAGATGTCTTGTGCATCAGATGTTGCCTAATGTAATCTATTGTTTGATTTCTTGACTCCTGCTTCCATGAGTGTTGATGGTTGAACTGAGCAAAATGAAGTCTTTGACAACTTCAATCTTTTCTCCATTTAGTGTGATGTTATTTATTGGTCTAGTGATAAGGATTTTTACTTCTTTATGTTGAGGTACAACCTATGCCAAAGGTTTATTTGTGGTTTATTGAGTATGCAAAGGTTTTCAACTTTTGAAATATTCCAGAACACTTCACTGTGCTCATGAAGAAACTACATAGACCAAGAAGCATTGGTTCAAACTGAAAAAGGGAGCAACCTGAATGGGTTAATATGAGGAATGGTCTGGACCAGGATTGTATTGTTTCACCATATTTGTTCAGTCTGTATGCTAAACAAGTAATCTGAGAAACTGGATTATATGAAGAAGAAAATGGCATCAGGATTGCAGAGAAAATCATTAACAGCTTGTGTTTTGCAACCTTGCTTGTTGAAATCAAAGAGGAGTTAAAATACTTACTGGTGAAGATCAAAGACCACACACAGCCTTAGGAATGGGTTGCACTTCAGTGTAAAGAAAACAAAAATCCTCACCACTGTTCCAATAAATAGCATTATGCTAATGGAGAGAAGATTGAAGTTGTCAAAGACTTCATTTTGCTTGGATTCAACTGACAACACTCATGGAAGCAGCAGTCAAGAAATGAAACAACTCATTGCATTAGGCAACATCTGCTGCACTAGAACTCTTTAAAGTGTTCAAGAAAAAAGTCAAGTTTGAGGACTAACGTGTGTCTGACCCAAGCCATTTTATTTTCAATCGTCTCATTTACATGTACGGAATTCTGGTTTGGAGCTGTGGGTTAATGCACTGGGTTGCAAAGTCAGTTTGACCTGTAAGGTCAGCAGTTCAAGCTCACTAGCCACTCCTTGGAAACCCTATGCTGGGTTGCTATGGGTTGGAATTAACTCAATGGGGCTTGATAACAACAACAACAACATTAACATGTGAAAATTGGGCAGTGAATAAAGAAGCCTGTAGGAGAATTATTCATTTGAGTTATGGTGTTTCAAAGAATCACTGGACCATGAACCAGTGTCAGTCATTCAAATCCACCAGCTGCTCCTTAGAAACCTTATCTATACAGGGTTGCCATGCATTGGAATCGACATGACAGCACTCAAGAGCATGAACTGCCAGAAGAAGAAACAAATCTGTGTTGCAAGAAGTACTACCAGAGAGCTCCTGACCAGCCAAGATGGCCAGATTTTGTCAATCATAATTTGGACATATTTATTACCAGGAGGGACCAGTTCCTGGAGATGCTTGGTAAAGTAAAAGGGCCGAGAAAAAGAGTGATACCCCCAACAAGATGGACTGACACAGCATCAGCAACAATGGGCACAAGCACACCAGCAATTATGAGCATGGTTCAGAGTCAGTGTTTTGTTCTGTTCTATGTAGGGTTGCTATGGTCAGAACTAACTTGACAGCACCTAACAACAACAATAATACCGGTTAATACCTATTATATCTAAGTGAACCAGTCCTGATGTGGCCCTATGGGTTAAAACACTAGACTGCAAAGTTGCTTTTAACCACAAGGTAGTCAATTCAAGTTAACAAGTTGCACCTTAGAAACCCTGTCAAGATTTGACTCAGTGGCACTTAACAACAACAAGGGAATATTAAAAATAAGACTTTTTAACTGAAGCGATCTAGAGAAAAAAATTCTAAGATAACATAAAGAAGCAACTACAGAGATGTTGGCATATGGGGAGACTCTCAGAAAAATAACGGTATCAGAATGTTGGCTTTATATTCCCAATCAAAACTCATTGCCATCAAGTTGATTCTGATTGACAGGCACCCTGTATAGGGTTCCCAAGGTTGTAAAAATTTATGGAAACAGAAAGCCTCATTTTTCTCTTGAAGCTACTGGTGAATTTCAACCACTAATCTTGAGTTTAGCAGTTTAGTGGTGTTTATCCTACTGTACTATACCAGGACTCCAGGCTTTGTATTAGTAAGATTCAAATTGTTTTCTCTAGGAAACATTAATTTTCATACTAGTATGTTTTATTATCAAATCTTGAAGAAAAGTTATTTATAAAATATAAATATAAAAATGTCTCCTATCATTTATATTTTAAAATGTTAAGTTTCCTTAGAGTAAATATTGTAATCACTAGACAGGTATAATTCTCAGAAGACACTAGTAGAATTGTCAAATATGATTCTGGGTATAACCTTCTATCACATTATCAATATTAACAAGACATAATTCAGCAGAAGTGCAAAATAAATTAATAATTGTGTTTTAAATTTCTTCTATGTCTATAATGCATTGAAATTTCTTCTATTTCATCTATGTATATGTCTATTGGAGTCCTGGTGTGGCACTGTGGGTTAATGCACCAGACTGCAAAGCCATTTGAACTGCAAGGTCTGTGGTTCAAGCTCACCAGCTGCTCCTTGGAAACCCTATACAGGGTCGCTATGGGTCGGAACCGACTTGATGGCACTTAACAACAACAACATATGTCTATATGTGATTATGTTTTAAATTTCTTCTATGTTTAAATTTCATCTATGTCTAGTTTCATCTATGTCTCTCTGTTAGAGAAGACAACAGTATTGTTTTATCTATTCATTTATTTTTAGCACCACTGCTTCTATCTCCATACACTGGTCGGAGGAATCTGCCCTTCAGGAGGACTACAGTCACCTCTGTTGTAGTTGTGTTACCTAAATTTGACCCAATGTTTGTGTTGTAATGGAAATGCCAGTTCACTGAATACAGTCTTAGAATGTCAATAGAATCAACTGTTTTCTTCAAATTGTATTATTTTAATGATAATGATTACATATTGTTCTCCATTTCAACAAACACTGGTACTTTAGAATTTGTATATATTTCACTATCCAACCTGGTGTGAAGCTATAGGATAAGCACTGGACTACGAACCACAAGGTCAGTGGTTCAAAGCCACCAGCCACTCCTCAGAAATGCTATACAAGGTTGCTGACTTGAAGGCACTTAACAATAACAACAATTACTTGCAAAAGGAATTCCTCCAAATTAAAATGAACATTTTTATATTGCAAAATGTATCTTTGAATTCAAAATAACTCCCTCCCTCACTACCCCACAAATTTCCAGCTTCAGATTTTGGCACTATTCACATTTTATTTAATAGTAGGAATATAACAAATGCACATTCCGCTAATAATATACCTTGCTAAAACATCTTTCTTTACTACTTACCTGGTTAGCTCACCATGGACACTGGACTCTGAATGTGAGTCACCATGAATGAACTACCCATGTTCAGGTGATATTTATCACCATAATTTAAAAACCATTGCAAGTTTTTGTTTGGTTGTTTGGCTTTACTTTTGTGGAACATTTTCTGACATGCTCTGAAATACAATATGTCCTAATTTAGTAAGTTTAAACTAAAGAGAAGATTCCTGGTATGGTGCTGTAGGATAAGCACAGCTGCTAACCACAAGGTGAACAGCTCAAACCCACCAGCCACTCTTGGAAACCCTAGGTTGTTGTTAACTTACTGATTCAACAGCACTTAACAATGACAACAATGCTAAAGAGAATGAAATACATTTATAAGGTATAGGACTTCTCAGAGACTTTGCTTTCAGATTATCTTGTACATAGACTATCACCAAGAAGGGGATTTAACAGGCAGATATTTCTGTTTGGCACACACTAATCTACACCAATATAATTCAATGTGTTTTAAATTCAGAATACCATCAAGAACCATTAAAGATGACTGATCCATAATAAGGAATAGAAACTTTGTACATTATGTTGTTGTTGTTGTTAGGTGCCATAGAGTCAGTACCGACTCATAGCGACCCTATGCACAGCAGAACGAAACACTGCCCCATCCTGGGCCTACCTCACTACTGTTGCCAAGCTTGAATCCATCGATACTGCCACTTGGCCAATCCATCTCATTGGGGTCGTCCTCTTTTTCTCTGACCCTCCACCTTACCAAACATGATTTCCCTCTCCAGCAACTGGTCCCTCCTGACAATATGTCCGAAGTATGAGAGACGAAGTTTGGTCATCCTGGCCTCCAAGGAGCACTCTGGCTGCACTTCTTCCAAAACGGATCTATTGGTTTTATTGTCTGTTAACTCAGTGCTTCCCAAATGTTTTCATATCTTGTCACAGATAACAAGTGACAATATTTATATGGCAAACAGGTTATAGTTCTGGGATTCAATTTGTTTCAGGATGGCTGGAGGGGGTTACTATTGTTACTCCTGTTGTTTACAATCAAATCAGTTGTGATATTACAGAAGTCCAGCAAACTCTTGAACAGTGTAATTTATGTGACTACTCTGTTTTGATCTATTGGAAAGCCACTTCTCTGTCAAACAAAGTGCTGATCTTACTTATTGGTCACAAGATGCCCTGCCCTATGCTGCATATATGCTTGGATCATTTGCTTCTCTGAGTTATGTCAATTTGCATAAATTTCTTAGTTATTACATCTACAAATAAATAAATGTATTATCTTGATGTTCCAAAACAGTCTGTAAAAGGTTGGGTGCTGACTGTAAAACTTTTTGGCAACTGATGTATTTTGGAGTATAATCTCTTTGCTTGCTTTGCATATATGAAAGATTCTGGTTCTTTACTTGAAGCTGAGGCCTCTAGCATGCTGCAACAAAAAAAAAAAAAAAAAAAAGGAAGGGGTATTAGAAATCCTTTGAAGGTGGGGGGAAGTGGTTTTATCTGAAATGTAGTAAAATTTTCTTCTTTTGCACAAAAACTTGGACATAATGGTACTTTCAAATCATCTTAGAAATCCTTCCTTCCAATAATCTTTTAAAATCACTTTATGCTCAATATTTCATAGGTTATGTTAAAACATTTTGATTGTATCTACTTAAAAACAATATGTGGTTTGGGTTATTTTCTGCCATAAAATTCATAATTGAATGAGCTGTCTATTTCATGTTTAAATATAGAACCAAGAGGACAGTTGTGACATTTTGCAATTGTTTCTCATGATTAACGAAATAAGTGTGGGAAGGTGAAGATTCTTCCCAGCTGTGACTTCTCTGTTGGCGTGATCTTTCTTAAATAGCTCACAGTTGTTCTACTATTTGTCTTTTCATGTAAAATCATTTTACAAAAAAGGGTGAAAGTTCAGCCACTTATCATGTTTCTGTGTCTCTAAAGTAAGTCATGTCTCCCTTTAGGAACCAGACTAGTTTCTAGGGCTAAATTTTGCATCTCTTTAGAATATACTTAGGAAACAAAATGAATCCTCCATTCTATCGTTCTACATATTTGATTATTTATCATATATTTAATTCTCACAGTAAACAGAGTTTATTTATTAATGTTTGTAAAGTGCTGTCAAGCTCAAATTTGAATATTAAATTTAGGCATCCACTTATATGCAAGGATATTCAGGTTTGAAAAAAAATAAGATTTAAAATAAGCCTGTACTTTTCTCTGAATATGGGACTTTGAAATGAACCACCTAGATTGTATAAATCAATATGTACCTAAAATGATATTCAAATGAACATAAACTATTTTAATGTAAGCTGCTTAGCCAGCTTAAAATGCAAAAGTAAAGCAAAATTTAAAATGAGCCAGACGGATTTAGAGATTTTAAATGATTTATTTCAAACGAGTACATTTATTACATGTAAACTCAAAATCTATATCTATTGAGTATATTCTGACTCATATGATCCAATAGAATAGAATATAACTTCCCCATCAAGTTTCCAAAGCTTTAAAGGTTTATGAAAGCAAATTACCTTACCTTTCTTTGATGGAGCAGCTGGTGGGTTCAAACTACTAGCCTTTCATTTAGTAGCTGAGCGCTTTAACCAATATGTCACCAGGGAGTGTTACATATGGTGGTGGAGGTGGTGGTGTGTTGTGGAGTCAGTTCAGACTCATAGTAACCTTGCATAGGGTTTCTGAGACTATAAATCTTTATAGAAGCAGCCTCATCTTTCTCCTTCAGAACAGTTGGTAATTTCGAACTGCTGACCTTGAGGTTAGCAGCCCAACTCGTAACCACTATGCTAGCATAGCTCCTTAGAAACTATTTTCCCTTTCCAAACATATCCTATTAATTCAAATTATTTCTGCTTTCACCTCAAAGTTGTTATATGCACTTTTATGTTCTTTATTGATATGAATTAGATTGATTTTTTAAAACTCTTTTCCCCCCAGAGTATTTTTATCGTTTCTGTAAAGTCCCCAAACTTTTCTTATTGACTATGTGTTTTTTTTTAAATGTTTCATCTGACTATTACACATTTTTTTGAATCATCCCAGATCTTCTTCCTACTGTTTCTAAGATTAGAATGTTGTTAGTTCTGTGCTGCTTTCGTTCCCTACAAATATCTCAGCTGTTTATAGCTGCTTTTGCTGCCTACTACTTGAGCACCTTTCCTTCAGTTTGAGCCTCCGATCTAATCCCTTTTCTACTGCTCAGAGCTATTTGCTTCTTTCTCAGAATACTTGAATCTTGGGAAAATCTTTGCCTCATGATTTCTCTGAGTTGTTATGTGAATTACCTTTGAGGATTTTGCTTTAATATCTGACTTCAAATATTGGTTTATGGTTCTTTGTTCATTACATACTTAAGGAATTCTCTTAATTTCCAGGTTAAATGACTGGAACTGAGTACAAACTGAAAGGCAAATCAGATACATTCTCTCTTCTCCTGGTACATACAGTCTGGTGCAGAGACAAGCAACACTCATCCGAAATACTCACAAATACATAATAATTATAAACTATGAGAATTGCTATTTCTTAAAAAGAAAGGACTAGATATAGAAAATCATTTTAAAAAGAAACAAAACTAATTTAGAGTATGGGACATTTCAATAAGGACAAGGTTCTTAAGAAATTGCATTTAACCTGACCAGAAAGATAAGTAATAGCATAACTTGGAGTAGGGTGTTGGCAGATGGGGTAATGAGAATTAGATAGAATTAAAAAAAAGAAAAAAAAAGTGCTTGATGGTGAAGAAAAGAGAGGAATCATGAATTTCTATCTGGAGCAATTTAGGGGGATAGGTGTCCTGTTTAGTGATATGAAGAATGGAAGAAGAGAGAGAGCAATGCAGTGGATTGCTTATATTTATTGCATTAGGTTATTTATTAAATCTACTATTTATATTTTGAGGAACTCTGGTGGTGTAGTGGTTACGAATCGGACTACGAACCGTAAGGTCAGCAGTTCGAAACTACCAGCTGTTCCGCGGGAGAAAGATGAGGCTTTCTGCTCCCATAAAGATTTACAGACTCGGAAACCCTGTACAGGGTCATTATGAGTCGGAACTGACTCCACGGCACATAACCACCACCACCACTACTTATATTTTGGTTAAGACAACTATGTTGTTCACTTTTTTGTTCTTATTTGTTATTTTAATATAATTTTATTTTTAATAGAATACTATAACAGCTCCTGATGTGGTTCTGTAGGGTAAGCACTAGACTTATAACTGCAAGGTCACCAGCTCAAACCCGCTAACCACTCTCTGACCCTATATAGGCTCTCCATGAGTCAGCACCAACTCCATGACATGTTACAACAAAACATAACAGCTCCTATTAACTAATGCTGTTGTTAAATGCCTTGGAGTTGGTTCTAACTTATAGTGATCCTAATAGTGTTTCAAAAGAGACTCTGCAGGGTTGAGTCTGCCACCTTGTGGTTGAACTCCTGGTGTGGTGCTGTAGGATCAGCACTGGACTACAAATCACAAGGTTGGCAGTTCAAACCCACCAGCCACTCCTGGGAAATCCTGTATAGGGTCGCGGTGAGTCAGAACTGACTGGCCAGCACTTAACAATAACAACAACAACCTTGTGATTAGCAACTCAATGCTTATCCTACAGCACAACACCGGGACTCCAAAAACTACTATGTATTGAATAAATTCTGGCAACATGAATGCATGAATGAATAGATAAATGGGTTGGAGATTTGAACAAGACATGTATATTTGCCATTTCTGTCTCTAAACAACTGATAACTGGTTGCAGACACAGATCTTGTTTTAATCTTCCCTCAGATCCTTTACAATGTGCTACACTCCATAGACATTAGGTAAGTACTCATTGATTCATGGATATTAAAGTGAGATACACTAGTTCAGTTGAACAATTTCAGAATCTGCTCAAAATCATTAGATTTTCTTGAACTGTTTTTTAACTTTTATATGAAATATTGGCACAGAAAATGCATCAATAAAAAGAGAGAAAAGGATATGGAAAATAAAGATCACGCAGATCTAGAAATCTACAAAGGACATTAGGAAAAGGAGTTGTTATTGTCAAGTGTTGTTAAGTTAGTTACGACTCATGGCAAACCACCTGCACAAGGTTTCTGAGGAGCAGCTGGTGGATTTGAACTGCTGACCTTTTGTCTCAGAGTCCAGTGCTGATCCAACAGCACCACATCAGGAAGGAGACCATAAGAAAACAGAGTAGAAGTTTGTAATTACTTTTATATTTAAAGTTGCATCTTGTGACAAAATAATCTAATTACTGTTCTACTTTTTTCATAATTCAAGTAGAACTCAACATTTTGCATTATACTTTTTTTCTTGATGGATGATTTAGCCCCACTGGAAATTACTCTAGTTGTAGCCTCAGTATCTAATCCAGCACCTGGAACATAATAGTCAATCAGTAGGGTTTTTTTTTTTTTTTTGCCAGGAGGAATTACTGGATGTATTTCATTATTATTTTTCAACTGAAAATTTTAGGAAAATTCCTGGATATAGGTAAGACTTTTTGTAAACCCCAGCTCAGCCAGTGATTTTAATTTAAAGCAATCTTTCTAAAAAATGTTCTTTGTCTGCTGGTTTGTCATTAGAACATTACCAGTAATTAAAACCATAAGTGAGAGTTCTAGATGACTGGGCAGCTGAAAAGAGCAATTAAGTATCATAAGCAGGAAGGAATTTACATTCTTTACATAATCAATTCTATAGGTATTAAAAAGGTATCACAGACCAAGGGACAAAAAATAGAAATAGAAAAAAATACGAAATACTGATAGTGAATAGAACTTCAGTAAGCTTTTTTAATTCTTTCCATTTACTTTCTGTATTTTAAAACTCAAAAATTGAAGACAATTAGAAAATAATTTATAGAAGTATAGTATTATTAAATTATAAAACATAAACTATGTAATTCTTTTACCCTTGTGGTTTATGAAATTACTAGAATGGCTTGGTTAAAATGGCCTTGATATGCATGGTTACTCTCTTTTTATTCCATTTGTAAATATGCAATACTCCCATAGAAAAAGGAAGATAAGCAAAGCAAGCAAATGTGAGTTACTTAGAAAAATATGAAATATTTCTTAAACATAACAAATTATGAAGTACAATTTAAAGATGGAGTCCTTGTGTGGCCATGTAGGAAAAAGAAATGTATCGTTAACTGAAAGGTTGATGGTTTGACTCCACCAGTTGCCCCTTGGAAACCCAGTATAGGATCACTATGAGTCAGAACTGATTTGATGGCACTTAACAACAGCAAAAAAAAACAACTTATATTATAAAATTATTTAAGAAAATTCATTAAAGTGTTATCAAAGTAATTTAACTCATTGGATCTCTTTAAAAGAAAACTAAAAATGAAGGAGAGAGTATAATAATAGATTAACACCATAGGTCAGTGAAAAAGACCCTTAATGAAATAATGAAATGGATTGTCACAGTGCCTGTCATGATGGGCTCAAACATATCAATAATTGTGAGGATGGTACAGAACCAGTCAGTGTTTCATTCTGTTGTACAATTAGATAGGGTCACTCTGAGTCTGATCTGACTGCTGCTTCCTTCAATGTTGATAGTTGATCCCAGCAAACTGAAGTCCTTGAAAACTTCATTTTTTTTTTCTCTTTTATCTTGATATAATTTATTGGTCTGGTGATGAGGATTTTTGTTTCCTTTACATAGAAGTACAACCCATACCAAAGGCTGTGGCCTTTGATCTTCATCAAAAATAACTTAATTATTTTAAGTCCTTTTCACGTTCAGCAAGCAAGGTTGGATCATCTGCATATTGCAGGTTGTTAATGAGTTTTCTCCTAACATGATGCCATGTATTTGATAGAAAACCAGCTTCTCTGATTATTTGCTCAGCATACAGGTTGAATAAGTATGGTGAAAGAGCACAACCCTGCACACATATTTCCTAATTTTTAACCATTCCATTGTGTTCTAGCAATTGCCTATTGGTCTATGTACAAGTTCCTCATGAGCACAGTTAAATGTTCCAGAACACTTATGCTCTGCTATGTTGTCCATAGCGTGTCATGAGCCACATGATCAAAGCCTTTGTATAGTCAACAAAGCACAAGTAAACATCTTTCTAGATTTCTCTGCTTTTAGCCAAAATCAAATTGATATAGTTAATTTCATTTCTGTGTATTCCATCTGGTGAGGTCCACATGCATTGTCTTCCTTTATATTGTTTAGAAAATGTTTTTTTCCATGAAAAATCATTGGTCTTACAAAATTCTATCATGTGATTTCCAGCATCATTCCTATCACCAATTCCATTTTTTCCAGTGACTGATTCTTTCTCATTGTTTCCATCTTTTGCATCCCAGTTTCCAGTACTTATTAAGATAACCTGATTGCATGTTTGATCAATTTCAGACTGACAAAGTTGGTAGAATTCTTCAATTTCATCATCACTGGCTTTAGTGGCTGGTACATAAATTTGAATATTTGTATTCCTTGTAGGTGTATAGATATTATCCTATCACTGACAGTGTTATATTTCAAGATAGATCTTGAAATGTTCTTTTTGATGATGAATGGGAAACCATTACTCTTCAATTTGTTAATCCTATGTGATCGTCAGTTTTAAAGTGGCTAATACCAGTCCATTTCAGCTCACTAAACTGATTCATAGAGACTCTGAATAAGGTTTGCTAGGAGTGCCTATTGAGCTTGAACAGCTAACAATGCAATTCAAACTGACCTTGCAGTCTAGCACATTAAGTGTGCTACATCAGGATTCCACTAATGCCTAGAATATTGATATTGATGCATTTTGTTTCATATTTGAAAATTTCCAATCTTCCTAGATTCATACATAATACATTCCATGTTCAGATTATTAATAGGTATTTACAGTTCTTTCTCCTCATTTTGAGTTGTGTCCCATCAGCAAATGAAGGTCCCAAAAACTTTATTCCATTCGAGTCATCTCGGTGAACCATACTTCGAGGAGGCAGCTCTTTTCTACTCATATTTTGAATGCCTTCTAACCTGAGGGGCTCATTTTCTGGCACTGTATCTAATAATATTCTGGTGCATTCTATCATGTTTAAATTTTCAATATTCTGGTGCTGACAGTGTTCATATGGTTTTCAGCGACTAAATATTCACAAGCAGTCTCTTTTCCTCTGAATCTGTCTTAATCTGGAAGCTCAACTGAAACCTATCCATCCTGGATGACCCTGTTGGTATTTAGAATCACAGCAACCCACAAGCCACCACAGGAGGACAAACTGACAGATGAATGGTGGGATCCAAATAATGCAGTGCTTACATTACAATTTTACAAAACAATCATATTGATTTTTATGAGTCATTTCTCAATATTTTCCTTACCCATGAGTCAATTTTCTTCTTTATATTTAGCAAATGTTTAAATGTGTTATATGTAAAATATAATGGTATCTTCAATAACCTCATATGCATGCAAAAGTTGGACAGTGAATAAGGAAAACGATAGAAGAGTTGATGCTTTTGAGCTATGGTGTTGGAGGAGAATATTAAAAGTGCCATGGGCTGCCAAAAGAACCAATAAATCCGTTTTGGACAAAGTGCAGCCAGAGTGCTCCTTAGAGGCCAAGATGGCTAAACTTCAGACATATTGTCAGGAGGGAGCAGTCACTGGAGAAGGATATCATGTTTAGTAAGGTGGAGGGTCAGAGAAAAAGAGGAAGAACCCCAACGAGATGGATTGGCAAAGTGGCAGCATCAGTCAGCTCAAGCATGGCAACAATAGAGAGGTTGGCCCAGAATCAGGCAATCTTTCGTTCTGTTGTGCATAAGGTCGCTATGAGTTGGTATCAACTCAATGACACCTAACAGCAACAACAAAGAGTTTGGTAATGTGTTTGATAATTCACATTGATAATGATAACACAATTCCCAGCAAAGGCCTTATAACCTAGTGAGGAAGACAGAATTGTACAGTCAGCTAACTGAAAAACTACTCAGATTCTAGGATATATTAGGACACATTTTGGTTTATAGTTTTTTGTTTTTTGTTTTTTTCTATTCTGGTAACCCAAATCAAACTAACATAATCTTCCAGAACAACTTTATCTACTTACTTAATGTATCCATTCTATAAGTATATGGATTGGAATTTCTTCCTAGATGCCACATTCTATAACCACTCAGAAAGTGCTTATAAAAACATTGCATGTGTACATTGTGTTTCTAATTCAGATATATAACTATAGTTTTTGTGCGTGTGTTTTTTCTTTTGTTTGTTTGCCTCTTATGTCTATGGATACAAATCTTAGCAACCCTCTTTAGTGGCATAGGATATGCCACTGGATATATAAACTATGTAGTATTTACTGAATATTTTTAACAAGAAAAGACATTTGCATTCCAAACCCAGGGACACCTTTCATCCGACTCAAAGATAAGCAAGGCATCACACTGGTTCAAACTGATAAATAATGGCCAACAAAGCAAAATCAGAACAGACACAAATTTCTAAAATTTGCATGAAGCAAAATGATAACTAGAAAAAGAAAATTATGCACTTGACTGAGAGACTCATAAGTTTAGTGAGCTCTTTCATAAGTCTGATTCAGGAGAGTAGATTATTGCCAGACTGTGGAGAGTGACACATATTCAAAATTGTGGGGTTATAAGTGGGAAACCATTGTGTCCAATTCTGCTGTTTGCGAGATTTGGTTGCTATACAACATTCATCTGTCCTTATTTTCTAAGAGGAAAATTATATTTCAAGTAGAATGTTACTGGTAATTTTTCCCTATTCTGGTGATCATTCTGGTTCACTCACATTTTACAAATTTCTATTGGTTTTGATTTACTCTGTTGGCCATGACTGAACTGAAAATAATTGGTTTGAAGTCCTGATCATAAGTCACTTACCATCATACTATCACTAGGATTTTTCTTATCACCCCCTGTCTTCTCTCCCTTCATCTTACTTTATCTTCTGTTCCATGATTCAGAGCTACACAATTGTGTCCAATCATTTGCCTTTCCACTTGGATCATCATTCTGCCCTACAAACAAAAGGGCTGTAATGAGTAGGAGCTCTAGTAAATGACACTTATTGCTTCTCAAGCTTGCCCTATGGCTCATTCCTAACTTTAAACTGTTTTTCCAGATGCATGCATTGCCCTTCAGAGTAGTCTGTCAAAAAATATATAAACATATCATTACATACTGATTATGTTGTTCTTCCCTTGGTAATATTAAATTTCTTATTGAATTCCAAAGAGCTGTAATTCAATGATATGCCGCACAGACTTCAGCCATCCCTTTCTGACAGACTGGCATATTTATTAAAGAAAAGTTTGGCAAAATGTTTTTTGTTTCGGGAAAGACTTCAAAGATGTTTCAAAATGGTTTCTTCATTTTTTGAAAATTCACCCTTGTGGTTCAACTTTCAGCCAAGCAGTAGATAGGTATATAGGGGGAACAATACTAGTAAGGTATGCTCACTATGAAAGATGGAGCAGTCAATCATTCAAAATCAAAGAGGCAACATATACCTAAGGACAAAGGTGAGAAGGGATAGGGAGGTGGGTGGAATGGAGATGGGAGCAACAGGGAGGAAGCGGGATAACTTCTTTTGAATAGAGGGGATTGCAATTATTGAGGTGAAACAAAGTGCGTATTATTTGTTAAATGTAAAACAGATGGTCTTGTCTGTAAACCTTCACTTAATTAACAATAATTTTTTTAAATAACTATTTTAATTTTATGCAATAATTCATTTCTCACAGGTTAAGACAAGCATGAATACAACACAATTCAAACATCCTTTAGTTTGCTATTGTTCTTTTCTGATTCCTGCAATTGAAACATATAATAATTGTATGGAGTGAATTCTGTCCTTCAAAAATATATGTTTATATCCTAGTTTAGCTTTGAAAGGAGCCCTGTTGGTACAATAATTAAGTACTCGGCTGCTAACTGAAAGTTCAGCAGTTTGAACCCACCAGTCACTCCCAGGGAGAAAGATGTGGCAGTCAGCTTCCGTAAAGATTGTTATTGTTAAGTGCCTTCTAATTGGTTCTAACACATAGCAACCCTGTCTATTGTTTCCGAGTAACAGTTGGTGGGTTTGAACTGATGACTTTGTGGTTAGCAGTCCAGTGCTTCTGCTACAGTGCCACCCAGGAATCTATAAAGATTACAGCCTTGTTGTTGTTGAGTACTCAGTCGGTTCCAACTCACAGAGATCCTGTATAATGTTTCCAAGGAGTACTGGTGAGGATGAACCACTGATCTTGTAGTTCATACTGACGTTTCTGTCTAGAGCATTATCCTACTGTGCCACACCAGGACTCCACAGCCTTAGAAAACCTATGTAATTCTGCTCTAAGGCAGTTATACTTTGTTCTATAGGGTTACTAAGAGTCAGAATTGACTTGAGGGCATTTTTTCCTAAGATACGTATGATGTTTTTGTTGCTATTAAATATGTTAAACCCCGTATAGGATTTCCAAGGAACAGCTGATGGGTTTCAACTGCCAACCTTGTTATTTGCACTCCAGTGCTGATACTTAGGAGCAAACAAATAATTATACTATTTGTTAATTGCTTAATTGGAGTCCTGGTGTGGCACTAGGGTAAGCGCCAGACTGCCAACCATAAGGTTGGTGGTTCCAACCCACCAGCTGCCCCTTGGAAGCCTTAAACAAGGTCTCTGTGAGTGGGAACCAACTCAACAGCACTTAACAACAATAGAAACACTTGATTATTTGGAAGGTCAGAGAAGATATTATCAATTAAACTAACATGAAGTTATATGGTGGGTCCTAATCCAATGTCAGTGGTGGTCTTCTGAAAGAGAAGAGATACAAAAACACAAAGGAAAGACTGCTCTGTGACCACAGAGCTATGCTACAGCTGTAAGTCAAGGGATGATTGGGGCTAACAGAAACTGGGGAAAGGAAAAAATATTCTTAGAAGCCTGAATTTATACTACTAGTCTCTGGAACTGTCAGACAATAAATTTCTCTCTTATTAGCCACTTGATTTGTGGTACTTTGTCATAGCAGCTCTAGGAAACTAATACAGTAATAAAAATTCTCTTATCTTGATTGAGATCTTTATCATTTATAATAAGGTGATATAGCATAGCATTCGCATGATCATGTATACTATTGTTTTAGCTGTCATCAAGTCCATTTTTATTCATAGTGACTCCATCTGTTACAGAATAAAACTGCTTCATAGACTGTCTTAAGGGAAGTTGATTGCCAAACCTTTTCTTCCACTCTATAGAACCACTGGGTGACCTTGAACTGACAAAGTTTATATTAACAGTCCAGCACAAACCATTGTGCTACTTATGGGCCTTGTTGTTCCATTTAGATGGACATTATAAAAAATAATGTCTTTCTTCTTCAATATAACATATTACCCTCTTAACTGAATTATCATTTTTTTATTCATTTCTTTTAAAAATTAATTTCTTTCAGAAATTTTCTAATTGATTCTAACTATCAATATTTGCCAAACCACACATTATGTAATTCTCATAAAGGAAAATAGAACACATATATTTAAGCATTTTATACTTTTTAAAATAAGTTTATTGAATTTTGGCCAGTCTGTTTAAACCTGTTATAAGCATTATTTACTTAATTACCTAAGTTGATTGAACATTCTCTCTACAATAATAGATTACCTCAAACTACACACTACTGATTGTTTCTTTGGTAAAAATGAATGTTTAATATTTTATTTTCTTTACAGTTAATACCATTAAATAACTACACGAAAAATAGTCAGGATCACAGGTATTAACATATTATGCTTAATACTGAATTGTTTGGAAATAGAACGATGCAAGCCTTGGGATATTTAATTAAACTTTTA
>NW_006408586.1:4157981-4163594 GCF_000296735.1 Chrysochloris asiatica
GGTATTACCCAAAACATGGTGGAAAACTCAGGGAACCTAGAATTTAGCACTGAAGTTTCAAAGAATACTTGTGGCAGATTGCTTAGCACTTACTAGAAACATTTTTTGTAACTTCCGGGTACATTTGTGTAGGTGTGCCTGATCACTTTAAAGGGACTCAACAACAAAAAGATCAAACTGGTGTTCAGAAGATGCTATCTACAATCAATACTTATAAGTATTCCTACAAACTAAGAGCTCAAGAGCTTATTGACAATGTCTCTACATCGCTGTTTTCTTTATTAACAAGATAGATCAAATTAAATTTAATTTGATTTTTACCTCTGTCACAGTGCAAATGCCAGTTTTTTTTAAAAAGGAGAATAAACAATTTGTTAACAAAGTAAATAAACAAATTAAATGTGCATGCACACACACACACACACAATCTACCTTTCATCCCCTTATTTGGGTGTTTGACTTATGAAGAGGAAGAATAAAAGCACTAATTTATTGACGTTGCTATTAACTTTCAAATCCAATCATTTTACTATTTTTGTGTTAGCAGTGAAGGAAGACTGGGAATAAACATGGCATGGTTGTAAAATTTCAGCCTTGAGTTAGTAATATCTCTACCTTCAGCTGTTGGGGAACGCGAAGGGTCTAGAGTCTTTTCCTAAAACTTGAAATGTTCTGATATGTTATGATAGCATACGCCTAACAGCTAATGTGTAGAACTTCTGTATCATGATATTACATTTGGTGAAATTTGCCCAAAGATATGTTGTTCATTAACCCCTGAGGAATGATAACTTTTGTCTATTCAATTATATTGAATTTAGCACAATTTCTTGTTATAGAAAGTCATTTGAACATTCATTATCATTCAGACACATGCACTTCAGTAAGAACAATAGTGTGCTTAATTTAGTAAAAGTTGATGGCTTTCTAAACTAACTAACATTATAGAATTAATTTTCTAATATATATAAAACAGTTTTGTTGGAACTCATAACATGGGAGTGGGGGGAGAATAAGACTATACTCAACTCACATATTCCAGTCACATAGTTTGGTTGTATAGTGTCCCGTGGAAGCCCAGATTGTGGAAAGGTTGACAGGTCTCTGCACCTGTAATGATAATAAACTACTTTGTTATTACCCAAAGCACGTAAGTTGAATATACTTTATTCCCTTTTATATGCAATAGTGAATCAACAGTACTTAATTTTTATATAATTGGAAAATACATCTTACTAGACTGCTCTGGGAGTCTTGGTGAGGTGTTGCAGGTTAATGCACTGGACTGCAAAGTCAGTTTGAACCACAAGATCAGTGATTCAAGCTCACCAGCAGCTACTCAGAAACCCTATACAGGATTTACTATGAGTAAATTTACCTTGAGATAATTGGAGAACAGGTTGAAGTTGTCAAAATGTCATTTTGCTTAGATCCATCAACACTCATAGAAGCATCAGTCAAAAAATCAAATGAGATATTGCAGTTGTCAAATCTGCAGCACAATACCTCTTTAAACTATTCAAGAGCAAATATGTCAGTTTGAGGTGTAAGATAAGCCTGACCCCAACCATACGGTATTTTCTATAGCCTCAAGTACATGTGGAATTTGAACAATATATAAGAAAGACTGTAACAGAATCGATGCCTTTGAGTTACAGTATTGGAAGAGAATTTAAAAGTACATAGACTATACCACAAGCATAAATAAATCTTTGTTGAAAGAAGTACAGGCAGAAAGCTCCTTAGAAACCAGCATGATCAGACTTTGACTCTTATACTTCAGAGTTATTGTCAAAGGGGACCTGTCTTAGGAGAAGGACATGGTGGAGGGTCAGCAAAAATTTGAAAGCCACCAATGAGATGGATTGGCACAGTGGCAGTATCATGGGACTAAAGTGTAGCAATCTTGTGGGAATGGCACAGGATCATGCAGTGCTTTGTTCTTTTGTGCATTAGGTTGCTATGAGTCGGTATGGACTCAAAGGAACCTAACAGCAACAGCTAACAGGAGTAAGACAAAGAGAACTTGCCTGCAACCTTCTGCTGATTGCAGAGGCATGTAACAACATGCTTTGTTGGAATAAACTGTCACTATGAGTCGGAACCGACGCCACGGCACTTAACAACAACAACAACAACACGCATAAACTAGAAATCCAGTAGCAATAATATTTTGTGACAATCCCTACTCCATTATATATTGTTGTTGTTAGGTGCCATCAAGTCAGTACTGACCCATAGCGACCCTATGCACAACAGAATGAAACAGTGCCCAGTCCTGGGGCAACCTTACTATTTTTGCCACATTTGAGCCCATTGATGCTGTCACTTTGCCAATCCATCTCGCTGGGGGTCTTCCTCTTTTTCTCTGCCCTCTACCTTACCAAACATGATATCATTTTCCACAGATTTGTCCCTCCTAACAATATGTCCAAAGTATGAGTGACGAAGTTTGGCCATCCTGACCTCCAAAGAGCTCTCTCACTGCCGTCTTTCAAGACAGATCTGTTGGTTCTTTTGGCAGACTTTCAATATTCTCCTCCAACACCATAACTCAAAAGCAACAATTTTTTCATGGTCTTCCTAATTCACTGTCCAGCTTTTGCATGCATATGAGGTTATTGAAAATACCATGGCTTGGATCAGGCACACCTTAGTCCTCAAGCTGACATCTTTGCTATTCAACACTTTAAAAAGGTCTTGTGCAGCAGATTTGCCTAATGCAATAAGTCGTTTGATTTCTTGACTGCTGTTTACATGAGTGTTGATAGTTGATCCAAGAAGAATGAAGTCCTTGATAACTTCAATCTTTCTCCATTGATAAGAATGTTGTTTATTGGTCTGGTGGTAAGGATTTTTGTTTTCTTTACATTGAGATGTAATCCATGCCAAAGGATGTGCTCTTTGAGTTTAAATAAATATTTTAAGTCCTCTTCACTTTCAGCAAGCAAGGTTGTATCATCTGCATATCACAGGTTATTAATGAGTCTTTATCCAATTCTGATGCCATGTTTTTCTTCATATAACCCAGCTTTTTGGATTATTTGCTCAGCATACAATAAGGTTGAATAAGTATGGTACAAGGATACAACCCTGTCACACACCTTTCTTAATTTTAAACCATTCAGTGTTCCCATTTTCTGTTTAAACAACTGCCTCTTGGTCCAAGTACAGATTTCTCATGAGCACAATTAAGTGTTCCGGAATAATCATACTTTGCAATGTTGTCCATAGCTTGTCATGATCCACACAATTGAAAGCCTTTGTGTAGTCAATAAAGCACAGGTAAACATCTTTCTGATATTCCCTGCTTTCAGCCAAGATCCAGTGGATAAGCAATAATATCCCTGGTTCCACAGTCTTGTCTGAATCCAACTTGAACCTCTGGAATTTCTCTGTCAATGTATGCTTGCAGCTGTTTCTGTATTACCTTTAGTAAAACTTTACTTGCATGGTATATCTAAGATATTGTCTGATGATTTCCACATTCTGTTAGGTCACCTCTCTTTAGAATGGGCACAAATACAGATCTCTTCCAATCAGTTGACCATATAGCTGCCTTCCAAATTTCTTGACAGATGAGTGAGTGCTTCCTGTACGACCTCACTTTCTTGAAATATTTCAATTTTTGTTCCATCAATTCCTGGTGCCTTTTTCTTTGCCAAATTTCTTCAATGCACTTTGGACTTCCTTCTTCATTATCATTGGTTCTTGATCATATGCTACCTCTTGAAACAGTTGGACATCAACCATTTCCTTTTGGTACAGTAACTCTGTGTATTCCTTCCATCTTCTTTTGATGCTTTCTGCATCATTCAATAAGTAACATAAACATTTTTCCATGTCATTAAATGTTCTGCAAATTTCTCTCCCTAAAACTGCTTTTGTACTTCCAAGCCCTTTAACCTTATTGAATCCTAATATTCCTCCCTAGTTCTATGATTTATCCTCTCTTGCTCAGAGGTGCTTTTCCTGATTATTTTACTAGGATTATTGTTGGTTTTACTAAGTGCCATCAAATCTGTTCTGACCATTATCGACCATGTATACGGTTTCTGAGGAGCATCTGGTGCATTTGAACCACCAACCTTGAGGTTTAGTGCATTATCCTGCAGGGCAACACCAGCAAAGGACTCCTTTGCTATAGTAGTTTCCCATATTTAACTTCCTCATGGTGGTGGTGGTTGTGTGCCACCAAGTCGGTTCTGACTCATAGTGACCCTTTATCGGGTTCCCAGATTCTGAAAATCTTTACAGGATCAGGAAGCCTTTTTGTTCTCCTGTGGGGCAACTGGTAGATTCAAACTGACGACCTTGTGGTTAGCATCCCATCTTGTATACCACTACATTACCAGGGATCCTTTCATTTCCTCATAGCACCTCAAATGTTTCTTTGAGTACTTTTGTCAATTTTCATGGGATTCCTATGTGTGGTTTTTGTAAATAAAATCTAGTGAGATGTTGACTGGATCATTATTAAGCCTGTAATTAAATAAAAATCTTTATTAAATTTATTCTGCATTTAAGAATATGATTGTTTAGTCATGGATTATATTTTGAAAAAATACACCTCTTTTAAGCAGTTGAACCATATATATTTTTGAGAACTGGATTATATATTGTTATACATTCCATGTTCTGATTATTAATGGATATTTACAGATGTTTGTCCCATTAGCAAATGAAAGTCCCCCAAACTTCACTCCATTCACGGCATTAAGGGCAACTCTACTTTGAGTAGGCAGCTCTTCTCCAGTGGTATTTTGAATGCCTTCTAACTTGAGGGGTTCATCTTCCAGAAATACATCGGACAATATTCTGGTGCTATTCATCATGTTTCAATATTCAATATCCTGGTGCTATATGACAGTGTTCCACTACTAGTCATAATGTTTTCAGTGACTAAATATTTGGAGATAGTCCAACCCTTGTTCCTAGTTAATGTTAGTCTAGAAGCTCAGCTGAAATCTGTCAGTCTTCCATGACCCAGCTGTTACATAAAATACTGATGGTATAGCTTCTGGAAACACAGCAAGATGCAAGCCACCACAGTAAGAGAAACTGACAGGTAGTGGTGGGTTTAAATTTTGTAGTAAATTAGTTCACTAGATTATAGTCATACACTTGAAAATATTTCTTGAGTACCTATTGTATGTCTTGCAGTTGTTTATATGTTGGAGTAAAGTATGGGAAGAAAAGAAATAAAAATCTGGGTCCTACCAAAAATTATAGATTCATGAACATGCTAGATAATAGAATAAATAAGAAACTTTACACTATGTTTTATGGGACAGGAACATATCTCTTGTGTTCTAGAAACAACAGCAAGTAACAACAAACAGAGCTATAGGAAGAATAGTATGTTGTAATAGTGTGTCATGGAAGTAATGGAAGGAGGGGTCAGAATTCATACAGCTCCATGAACAGTTATAAGAATCTTTTGTTTTTCATGGGTAGAAGTTTTATTCAGAAAAAGAAAGCAAGAGACTCAAGGAATTGGTGGGAGGATGTCTATTGTGATAATCTGGATGTCTATTGTGATAATCTGTTCTCCATCTAGCATTCAGAACAACATCTAAACTGTAAGTCAAAATATGACACTTCTCTGCTAAT
>NW_006408586.1:4168172-4175694 GCF_000296735.1 Chrysochloris asiatica
TACTATACTGCAAAGTTGGTTTGAACTTCAAATTGAAAGGTTCAAGCTTACCAGCTCCTCCTGGGAATCCCTGTACAGGGTTGCTATGAGTCAGAACAGACACAATGGCACAACCATAACCACCACCAGTGTGGGCTGTGGAGTTATGGTGTGGCACTGTGAAATAAGCACTGAACTGCTAATCACAAGGTCGGCAGTTTCAATAGTCCAGCATCTCCTTGGAAACCCTATACAGGGTTGTTATGTATCAGAACCGACATATCGGCACTTAACAACAGCAACAACAGTGTCGCTCTGTATGATAAGCATTATGACTAATTTGAATGATTCCAGCAAGGCTATGTCATTTTAACTTTGTTGTTGTTGTTAGGTGCCATCAAGTTGGTAATGACCCATAGTGACCTTATGCACAGCAGAACGAAGCACAGCCCGACCCTGGGCCAACCTCACTACTCTTGCCACATTTGAGTCCATCAATGCTGCCAGCTGGCCAACCCTTCTCATTGGGGGTCTTCCTCTTTTTCTCTGATCCTCCACCTTACCAAATATGATATTCTTCTCCAGTGATTTGTCCCTCCTGACAATATATCTAAAGTATGAGAGATGAAGTTTGGCCATCTTGGCCTCTAAGGAGCACTCTGGGTGCACTTCTTCCAAAACGAATCTATTGGTTCTTTTGGCAGCCATGGCACTTTCCATATTCTCCTCCAACACCATAACTCAAAGGCATCAATTCTTCCACAGTCTTCCTTACTCACTGTCCAGCTTTTGCATGCATATAAGGTTATCATCAATAAATACATTTTGTCAAATAACTATCTCAAAAGATTCATAAAATATTTTATTGAGAATTGATAACATTCAAAGTAAAATTATAACATTAGGAACTTACAATATTAATTTTCATGTAGTTGGTCATTAAGAGCATGCTAAATTTGTTGTCCTCCTTTCCTCCAAAAATTTCATTTACTACCCTCCATCAGGCATTTTGTATGTAGTATGCTCTTTCCTATTAACAATACTTGCAACCCCTTTCATATTATGCCACTAACACCTATATCTCCAGTTCTCTTCCACTGGACTCCTTTAATCAAACAAGAGCTTTCAATTCATTAAACTCACTATACCTTGTTCTCCATCACTATCATGTTTCCTCTTCCTTCTTATTTCACATTAAATTTCATATTCATCTTAAAATTCATTCACTAGCAAATGTACTGTTTTGTGTCCTTCTGGTGCATATTTAATCAAAATCACTCCTTTGCGTTCTTCTTCAGCTTCCTTCTTCCTTCATTTTACTAAGCAAGACCATACTTGGGTTCGATAGAATTCAGTCTGCTCACCTACTTCATGATTATATTGCACAGCTAGAATGACTCCATATTTATGTACTGTGAATTCAGTTCAGACTCATAGCAAAGCTCTATAGGGTTTCTAAGAGTGACTTGTGTGTTTGACGTTGCCATTGCAATAGTTACCCTATTTGTTGTTGTTGTTAAGTGCTTTCAAGTTGGTTCTGACTCACTGGGACCCTATATAGGGTTTCCAAGGAGCAGCTGGTAGGTTTAAAGCACCAACTTTGTAGTTAGCAGCCCAGTGCTTATATTACAGCACCACACCAAGAATCCTATTTGTTGCTGTTATGAACCGTTGAGTCCGTAGGACTCCTATAGCACCACATATTTAGAGTTTCTAAATGGTTTTCTCTCATTAGACCTTCATTTAATTGTTCTCCAACCCTAGTCTGATTTATGTATTTTACAGCACATTATCCTTCACTTGCTTTCATGTGGCTTTGCAATTATCACCTACGTATTTTATATCTGTATGTTTAATCTTCTCCAAATAAATTGCAAGCTCTTAAAAATCAGTGCAGGCACTTACTACTGCTTTAGAACTTCCTCTATACATATTCAGTGGTTTGAATGAATGTTTTAATCATTAATTTATGTATTTTGATAGAAACATATCAGTTAAGAAATTCCATATGCTGTTATTCTCTAGTTTTTGTTCTTTCTTAAATTGCTATAATTTTCTGTGTCTTTTTTTGTGTAGACGCTTCTACTTTATATATGCCTGAATATTTAAATGTACATATACTTTAATGTATGTATATACATATGTGTGGATACATATACACAGAATGTATGTAAATATATATATATACATACACACATAAGCAAACACATGTAATCTAGTACATCAAGAAGCATATAGTTTATGAGACGTTAGGTATAAGTCTTTAACTAAACTATGAATTCCCTTATTTTAATTTTTAAAAAAGACACTATCTTAGAAACTTAGAAAAGTAAGGCATATATATGAAAGATTGCAACTGTGTGTATTGGACACTCTCTGCAGCTCTGTGTTGCCAGTCACCTTCTTCCTTTTATTTGTCTCAGATAGAAGATAAACAAGACTGACAGCTTTGTTGCCTTTACTATTTTGTGTCACCACTACAGACAAGAGCGTATTATGTCATTGCTCAAGTTTGTCATATTTGATATAGACTCCTATTTGTCTTAAAGATTGTTTTCTTCATACCCCTCCTAATCAAATACATAAACCATATGGTGATTAAATACTATTTTGAAAGGAAAATATTGTCTCATAATATGATGCTCTATATTTTAGATGAGAACATTTAAGTACTTTTTACATGTTGCTACTAAAGTCTGTGCCATGAGTCAGAATGGACACATGACAACTGGTTAAAATTCTGACAATATAGATAGCTTTAAAGAAATGTTTCTTTTTAAAAAAGCAAAATGAAATAGTAGGTGTATGCTTCTTATAGTTTCTGTAACAGAAAAATAAGTGGGTGGTTTAATAGAACAGAAATGTATTTTCTCATAGTTTAGGAGGCTAGAAGTCCAAATTCAGGCCACTGGATCCGCGGAATGCTTTCTCTCTATTACCCATGAGGAAAGATCTTTTTATTTCTATAGAACTGGCATTCCTCGATTCCATGGCAATATCTAGATTATTTCATGGTACCTAAACTGTTCTTTTCTTATCTCAAAACTGAGCAAGTGTTAGACACACATGCAATGATATGATATCACTAAAATCACAAAGAAAAATCAGATTACATGTACAGGTATAGGAGTTAGGAATCCAAAGCATATTAGTAGGCAGAATAATTCAATCCATGACAGTAGGTTTTGCAGAATATGAAGATTTCTTTTTCTTAATATAATTTTGTAATGCTTCCAATTTTAAATTATTATTATACATGGGATTGAAATAATAATATTGCTTGTTTTCTGTGTAAATTGATATCTGATCTAGAAAAAAAGGGTGAAGTAACAAATATAATAAGATTTTAATATGATTATTAGGATAATTACAGCGTCCTTATCTTTTTCTGTTATTTTCTGAAACTTCATCTGCTTCCTTATTGTCTTATTTCTACATTTTACACTGAGATTTTATTTCTATTGCTAAGAAGCAGTCTAAATAATTAAATTGCTGTATAACTGGGAAATGTTCATTTTCTATAAGCATATAGTAAAGTACCAAATTATAATTAAGTAATTTTATTTTGTGGAGAAAGATGAGGCTTTCTGCTCCCTCAAAGATTTAAGACTATGGAAACCTTATAGGGAATTGCTAATGCATCAAAACCAACTTCACAGCACTTAACAACAATTTTTTTCCCCCATATTTTAAAGAGTTTTTAAAAGCCACTTTTACTTTTGATATGATGTTTTCTAGTTGATAAAAAGAGGAAAAGTGTAAAGAAGTAGAAAAAAAAAATCCCAAATTCCCACACTCAAACATACATGTATTTTTTCTACTTTATCAAAAAAACTGACCCACATTAGCCACTTAATATTGCATCCTTCTAATTTTAATCAGGGCTATATCAGTTTCGTAGTGGTTACAAATCAGGCTGTGAACGGCAAGGTCAGCAGTTCGAAACTACCAGCTGTTCCGTGGGAGAAAGATGAGACTTGCTGCTCCTGTAAAGCCTTACAGCCTCGGAAACCCTGTACAGGCTCTCTATGAATCAGAACCGATTCCACAGCACATAACAACAACATATCAGTTTCTTAAAACAGAAGTCTTCATGATTATAACGATTTCCTAAAATGCCAGAAATTCAAATTCAAAAGAGGGTGTAAAACAAAACATATCATTGTTAAACAAGACATATCGTTGATGTCAGCTGCATCATGGCTGAAAATAGAGAATGCCAGAAAGAAGTTTATTTGTGGTTTATTGTCCATTTTAAGCAAATTATCAATGACATTACAAAGAATAGGAATTCCAGAATACTTAATTGTGTCTATGCAGGAACCTGTAATAGTCCAAGAAATACTAGTTCAAACAGAACAAGGAGACACTACATAGTTTAAAAACATGAAAGGTGTGCATTAGGGTTGCATTCTTTCACAATACTTATTAAATTTGCAGAGCAAATAATCTGAGTTGCTGGACTATATGAAAAAGAAGGCAGCATCAGGATTGGAGGAACGCTCATTAATAACCCTTGAAATGCAGATGACAGAACCTTTCTTATTGAAAGAGAACTTGAAGCACTTATTCTCACAACTGAACCAAAAAGCAACAACAAGATAAATGAAGAAAATATTAATTATCAAATATTCCATTTTGCTTGAATTCACAATAAAAGCCCATGGAAGCTGCAGTCTAGAAATTGAACATGTGTTGCATTTAACAAATCTTCTGTAAAATGTTTCTCTAAAGTATTAAAAATTCAAGATGGTACTTCGAAGGTTAAGGTGTGCCTGTCCCACACCATTGTATTTTTGGTCACCTCACATGCATGTGAATGCTGAGTAATAAGTAAGGAAGACCAAAGAAGAATGGTCACCATTTGCCTGTCAGTTTATTGTACTGTGGATGTTTCGTGTGTTGCTGTGGTTCTAGAAGCTATGCCTCATGTATTTAAAATGTATTTAAAATAGCAGGATAATCCATGGTGGATAGTTTTCAGCTGTACTTCCAAACTAAGATAGACTAGGAAGAAGGAAAGATGGACTAGTTCTGAATATTTCATCACTGAAAATCTTATGAATAGAAGTGGAACACTGTCAGATAGTACCAGAGTATTGCATATTGAAACATGATGAAGAGCCCCAGAATATTGCCAGATATAGTGCCAGAAGATGAGCCCTTCAGGTTGGAAGACATTCACATCACGATTGGGGATGAGCTGCCTCTTCAAAGTAGAGTTGATCATGATGATGTGAATGGTATGAAGTCTTCGGGACCTTTATTTGCTAGTGGGGCACAACACAAAATAAAGAGAAACAGCTATGTCATCCATTAATAATCAAAACATGGATTATACAAAGTATGAATCTAGGAAAATTGGAAATTGTCAAAAAAGAAATGTACCACATAAACATAGGTATCCTAGGCATTAGTAAGCCAAATTGAGCTGGTATTGGCCTTTTAAACATAACAATCACATGGTTTACTATTCTGGGAATAACATTTTGAAGAGAAATGGCATCACATTCATCATGGAAAAGAACATTCTTGAATTACAATGTTGTCTTTGATAGGCTAATATCCTATGCCTACAAGAAAGACAATAATACAACTATTATTCAAAATTATATACCAATCACTAAAGCCAATGATGATGAAATTGAAAAATTCTAACCACTTCAGTCTGAAATTGATCAAAATTGCAATCAAGATGTATTGACAACTACTGGCCATTGGAATGCAAAGGTTTAAAATAAAGAGGAAGGATCAGTAGTGGAAAACATGGCTTTGGTGATAGAAACAATGCTAGAATAGAAACATACAGAATTTTGCAAGACCAATAATTTGTTCATGGCAAGTACCTTTTTTAAACATCATAACAGATAACTATACACACAAACTTCACCAGATGAAACAGAAATTAAATTGAGTACATCTTTAAAAAAGGTGATGGGAAAGCTCATCAGCCAAAACAAGGCCATGGGCAGACTTTGGAACAAATTGCTTATATGCAAGTTCAGGTTGAAGCTGAAGAAAATTTAAAAACTCCACAAGAGACAAAAATGACCTTGATCATATTTTACCTTGATCATAGTTTAGAGATCGTCTGAAGAACAGATTAGATACATTAGATACTAAAGATCGACAACCCTAAGAGTTCTGGGATGACATCAAGAACATCATACAAGGAAAACACAAAAGATTATTAAGAAGACAAGAACGAAGGAAAAGATCAAAATGGATGTCAGAAGAGCCAGGATGTCCAGACTACATCACTCGTACTTCAGACATATTGTCAGGAGGGGCTAGTCCCTGGAGAAGAACATCACGTTGGTAAAGTGGAGTGTCCAAATTAAAAAGGAAGAACCCCAGTGAGATGAATTGGCACATTGGCAGCAGCAATGGGTTTAAGTGTTTTCACTATTGTGACATTGGTGCAGGACTGGGCAGTCTTTTGTTCTGTTGTACAGAGTATCTCTATGAGTTGGGACCAGTGTGATTGCACTTAACAACAACAACAAAGACAAATTGATGATTCTGAGTTATGTTATTGGTGAAGCATTGAAATTCCATGGATTGCCAGAGCAACAAACAAATCTGTCTTGGAAGAAGTTCAGCCAGAATGCTCTTTAGAAGCCAGTATGGCGAGACTTCATCTCATTTATTTTGGACATGGTATCAGGAGGGTCCAGTACCAGGAGAAGTACTTCATGCTTGGTAAAGTAGTGGGTCAGCAAAAAATAGGAATGCCCTCAAAGAAATGGATTGACACAGTGACTCAAACATGGGAACAATTGTGAGTATGGCATAGGAATGACTGTATTTAGAGAGATTCTATGGTTCAGAATCAACTTATTATAAGATCACTATGGCTCCAGGAGAACTAGCTGTGGTTGCTTCAAGAAACCATACTAATTCATAATTTAGCCTTTTCTGCTTCGTCTTCTAAATATGAATTAAGTCTCTGAAAAAAGCATCAAGCTTGTTTTTAGGTGACTCACTTTGTTTATAAATATAGTTCCATCATACTTATATTTAATAGGAAAGTCTTTAAGGTTTTGTTAAGTGATAGAATACCAGCCTTAGTAATTATTTATTAAAAGGTATTTGAGCATGATGTTTGAGATTGTAGACTCCTGAGTCAAAATGTCTAGATTACTTTACCAGCTCTGCTAATATGACTTTTGAACTACCAAAATTCTTTGATACTAATTTCCCCATATTTGTTGTTGTTAGGTGCTGTCCAATAGGTTCTGACTCATAGTGACCCTGTGTACAACAAACAAAGCACTGAACAGAACACTACCCGGTCCGCTGTCATTCTCACAACTGTTGTTGTGGTCTGTTATTGCTGCCGCTGTATCAATCCATCCCACTAGGCATCTACCTCTATTTTATTGACTTTTCCAGGTATGATGTCCTTCTCCAGGAACAGGTAAGGTCCCTCCTGACAACATGTCCAAAGAATGAGAGAGTTTCTCCATCCTCATTTCAAAGGAGCATTCTGGCTGTACTGCTTCCAACACAGATTTGTTTGCTTTTCTGGCAGTCCATAGTA
>NW_006408586.1:4175809-4204267 GCF_000296735.1 Chrysochloris asiatica
AAACCCTGTACAGGGTCGCTATGGGTCAAAACTGACTCAACGGCACTTAACAACAACAATATATATATTCTATGGTCTTACTTATTCATTGTCATATATATATATATCAACTGAAAATATCATAGCTTAGACCAGGTGCCTTAGCCTTCAAACTGATATCTTTGCTTTTGAACATTTTGAAGAAGTCCTGTGCAGCAGATTTATCTACTGGAATATGTCCATTGATTTCTTGACTGCTTCTTTGATTGTTGAAATAAGCAAAATAAAGTCTTTGAAATTTTAAATGTCTTCTCTGTTATCATGATGTTATTTACTGGACCAGTATTGAGAAATTTCATTTTCTTTACATTGGGATGCAATATATATTAAATGCTGTAGTCTTTGATTTTCTTCTGCAACTCCTCTTCTCTTCCAGTAAGCAAGTAACCTGGCCATCTACATATCTCAGGTTGTTAAAAAATCTTCCATCTATCCTGATGCCACCTTCTTTTTTCTATAATTCAGTTTTTTAAAATTACTTGCTTAGCATACAGATTGTATACGTATGGTAAAAGGATACAACCCTGACACACACCGTTCCAGATTATAAACCATTCAATATCCCTTTTCTTTGTTAGAATGAGTACATGTTGATCTATGTACAGGTTCCTCATGAGCACAATTAAGTGTTCTGGAATACTCATTCTTCTCAATAATTTGTTACAATCCACATAGACCAATGCCTATGCATAGTCAATAAAGAAAAAGTAAATATCTGTTGGCTATCCTCTGTTTTCAGCCAAGATTCTTCAGAAATCAGCAATAATATCATTAGTTTTAGGTCCTGTTATGAAACTGGCTTGAATTTTTGGCAGCTCCCTCTATGTACTACTGCAAACATTTTTGAGTTACCTACAATAGAATTTTTGTATTGTTTCACCATACTTATTTAATCTGTATGTTGAGCCACTAATCCAAGAAGCTGGGCTATATGAAGAAAAATATAGCATCAAGAATGGAGGAAGACTCATTAACAACCTGCGATATGCAGATGATACAACCTTGCTTGCTGAAAGTGAAGAAGACTTAAAATACTTACTGATGAAGATCAAAGATCACAGTCATTGGTATGGATTGCATCTCAATGTAAAGAAAACAAAAATCCTCATCACTGGACCAATAAACAATATTCTTATCAATGGAGAAAAGATTGAAATTGTCAAGGATTTCTTTCTTCTTGGATCAACCATCAACACACATAGAAGCAGCAGTCAAGAAATCAAATTAAGTATTTCATTAGGCAAATCTATTGCACAAGCCCTTTTTAAAGTGTTGAAGACCAAGGATATCAGCTTGAAGACTATGGGGTGCCTGACCCAAGTCATGGTATTTTCAATCACCTCATATGCATGCGAAAGCTGGACAGTGAATAAGGAAAGACCATAGAAGAATTGATGCTTTTGAGTTATGGTGTTGGAGGAGAATATTGAAAGTGCCATTGTCTGCCAAAAGAACCAACAGATTTGTTTTGGAAGAAGTGCAGCCAGAGTGCTCCTTGGAGGTCAGGATGGCCAAACTTAGTCTCTCATGCTTTGGACATATTGTCAGGAGGGAAACGTCTCTGGAGAAGGATATCACGTATGGTAGGGTGGAGGGTCAGAGAAGAAGAGGAAGACCCCCAGTGAGATGGATTGGCAAAGTGCTGCATCAATGGACTCAAACATGGCAGCAATAGTGAGGTTGGCCCAGGATTGGGCAGTGTTTTATTCTACTGTGCATAAGGTCGCTATGAGTTGGTACTGAGTCAAAGGCACCTAACAACAACAACAGTAGAATTTAACTTCCATGTGATATTAATGGAATTGTTAAATTATTTCTGCATTCCATTTGGTTACCTATCTTTGAAATGGGCACAATTACAGATCTCTTACAATTGATTGGCCAGGTTACTGTTTTTCAGATTTCTTGGAATAGATTAATGAACACCTCTAGCTCCTTACTTCATTTTAACTGGTAATCCGTCAATTCCAGGAACCTAGTTTTTTTGTCAATGCCTTCAGTGCAGCAGGGATTTACTTCAATACTATCAGTTCTTAATCCTATGTTCTTGTTGTTAAGTGCCATCAAGTCGGTTCCGACCCATAGCGACCCTGTATAGGGTGTCTGAGGAGCAGCTGGTGAGATTGAACCACTGACCTTGCAGATCAAACTGCTTTGCAGTCTGGCGCATTAACCCACAACGCCACACCATGAATCCTATGGTACCTCGTTACATCATTAACCATTGACTGTTTATTTTAAAAATAATAATTCTGTGTTGGATTCTTAGTATGGTGGCCTGGATTGATGCGCTGGACTGCAATGTCGCTTAAATGCAAGTCTGCAGTTCAAGCTCCCGAAGTGCTCCTTGGAAACGCTATACAGGGTCGCTATGAGTCAGAACCAACTCGACAGCACTTAACCTCAACAGCAATTCTGTGTTGGCATCCTGGTGTGGCACTATAGGATAAGCATTGGTTGATATGAACCACAAGGTGGAAGTTCAAACCCACCAGCTACTCCACGGAAACCCTATTAGGGTTGCTGCGTGTTGGAACTGACTCAACGGCATTTAACAACAACAAATTCTGTGTAGTCTTTTCATCTTTTTTTGATGCTCCCTAAATCATTTAACATGTTACCAATAAAACCTTGAATATTGTAACCCAAGGCTTGAATATTTTCTTTAGTACTTTCAGCTTGAGAAATGTTGAGTTGGTCTTCCTTTTGGTATGCTGTCTTAAGGTCTTTGCGTATTATATTATAATGATTTACTTTTTCTTCTTGGCTCCCCTTTGAACTTTTCTACATGCAAGAGCAAATTTCAGAGTCTCTTTTGATATCTACTTTGTTTTCTTCTTTTGTCTTTTTAATGACCTTTACTTTCATCTTTTGTGATGTTTTGATGTCATCCTGCAACACTTATGGTCTTGATCATCAGTCTTATATATCAAATGTGTTCTTGTGATGATCTCTAAATTCAGGTAGGATAGCCTCAAGGTCCTGTTGTGGCACTGTGGGATATTGCACTGGACCACAAAGTTGGCTTGAACCACCAAGCCAGTGGTTTAAATTAACCAGCCACTCCTTGGAAACCCTATACAGGGTTGCTATTTGTTGGAACCGATTCGATGGTACTTAGGAATAGCAACAACAGACTCAAGGTCATATTTTGGCTTTTGTGGACTTGTTTTAATTTTTTTCAACTAAAGCCTAAACTTGTTTATAAACAATGATGGTATATTCCAAATTTGGTTCCTGTCCTTGTTTTGGCTGATGATAGAGTTTCTTTGTTGTCTCTTCCCATTATTGTGGCTGTTAAGTGCTGTCGAGTCAGTTCCAACTTATAGCAATCCTGAATAGGGTTTCCTAGGAGAGGCAGGTAGATTTGAAAAACTAACCTTGCACTTAGCAGTCCAAGTCCAGTATTTATTCTACAGCGCTACACCAGGACACCCATAGATGAAGTCAATATTATTTCTGTGTATGAATAAAATCATTGGCCTTGCAAAATTCTATCATGTAATCTCCAGCATCATTTCTATTAACAAAGCCATGTTTTTCAACTACTGATCCTTCCTTTTTTTTTTTTTTTTCCATCTTACACACTCCAATCAACAATAATTATCAATATATCTTGGTTGCATATTTGATCAATTTCAGACTAAATAAATTGGTAGAATTATTAAATTTCATCATCATTGGCTTTAGTGGGTGGTGCATAAATTTGAATAATAGTAGTATTAGCTGGTATTCATTGTAGGCTTTAGATATTATCCTATCATAGAATTGTACTTCAAGATACATTTTGAAATGCTCTTTTTGACTATAAATATAACTCCATTCCTCTTCAATTTGTCATTCTAGGTATGGTAAACCATATGGTTGTCTGATTGACAGTGGCTAATACCAATCCATTTCAGCTCACTAATGCCTAGGATGTCAACCTTTATGTATTCCATTGCATTTATGATTTCCAATTTTTCTTGATTAATACTACATACATTCCACATTCCAATTATTAATGGATGTTTGCAGATGGGTTTTTGTTGTTGTTGTTGTTTTGTTTTCATTTTGGGTTGTGTTGCATCAACATATGAAGGTCCTGAAAGCTTTTCTCCATCCAAATCATTGATGTCAACTCTATGTTGAGGACGTAGATTGTCTGTAGTCATATTTTCAGTGCCTTCTAAACTAAGGGTCTCATTTATTGTCATTATGTCAGATAGTGCTCTATTACTATTCATAAGATGTTCAGCTAGCCATTCCAGAACTGGTCTGCCTTTCCATTTTCCTCATCTGCATTAGTCTGGAAGGTCCACTGAATCTTCTCCACCATGAGGGACCCTGCTGATATTTAAAACATCAACAGCATAGTTACCAGCATCACAGCAACATCCAATACAACAGACAGATGAGTGAAGACCTTCATGTTTATAAGAGGAAATAATACTAATATATGTGTCATTGGGCTATTGTGAGTGCAAAAACTGGCAAAACTATGCAATGCACGTTTCAGTATCTTGTCAGTTTGAGATAACTCTGTGAATACTAAATATTGTCATCACCATCTTTGTGGTAGCAATAGTCGTATGATTTATTTTTTTTCCTTCATGTATTGACTGTGTTTTGGTTACAATCTGTTGATGAACATTTTGTCTATCTATTGAAGTCTATTTATTACTCTTCTTTTAAGCAATTATTTAAGTGGTTCTGATTTTTAGCAAACTCCTGGTTTGTTTTCAATAATTTTATTCAAAGACTAGTTTTGGGCTCATTCAGGAAATTCTAGAGAGCATTTTCATGGTAGAGCTGTTCTAAATGTGTTGTGGAATACACAAAGGAAATACAGTTTTATAGCATATTATTTCTAAATCATGTGTTTTCTTTATTCTCTCCTGTATCGGATAGCTACTTTAAGTGCTGTTTCCTTTCATGTGGTCCTCATTATCTCCGTGAAAATTCTCTAAGATAGAGTCAGGATCTTTTCCACAGTGTAGTCTTGTTGTTGTGCTGCTTCATTTCCAAGGCCAAGTTAAGCTCAAAGAATGAAGCCCTGATCACAGAGCTTCATATGAAAGCTGTGGAGTCAGCAAGTACAGTAGCTTTTGAAGCAGTAGATATCACACTATGGATTTCCCTTCTGAGAATTAGCAAGAATATTTTGTGTTCAATACCTTCTCTCTGGGCTTCAGAAACCACCTTCACAGTATATTTCATTTCAACCTAGCTACAAAGTAGAAATCTAAGGTTACTGCTGAATTATTATATTTAATTCAATAAAATAGAATGTGCTGCTTTATTGTGCATTTTATATGATGTGTCTGATTTGATATATTTTTTTCCTCATTTGCTTCAGTAAATTTTGGAGCATTATTTATAGGATTTGGTAAAAAGAAACACAAAGCCCCAATCTATACTCAGCCCTAAAACCCTTTGATAACTTTGGATTTTACAGTCATTCCTCTTGTGTCCCAGGGTTCCCAGGTACAATCATTTTAGTTGTATATTGGATTTTTGTCCTATAAGGATTTTGTCCTATAAAATCTTAAATTTCTTTCTCCATTTATTTCTTTATCTACATTTAAAATACTTTTTATATGCAATCATAAAAATAAGTACTGGACTGCAGATCACAAAGTCCGTGGTTTGAGCCCACCAGCCTCACTGCAGGAGAAACATGAGGCTTTCTGCTCCCATTAAGATTTTAAAAACCCTGGAAACATGATACAGGGTCTCTATGAGTTGGAATCAACTCAACCAACTCAACAGCACATAGCAGCAACAACATATATAGTGTAGGGCTCTCAAGGATTGGCTGTTGGTTTTGAACCACCAACCTTGTGTTTAGAAGTCCAGGGCTTAGCCCACAGTGCCATCCAAGTCATGTGTATGCATATATATACAAAAAAGATGGTGGCACTGTTGGGGAGGTGTTGGACTGCTAACCTCAATGTTGGGAATTGGTAAAATTCAAAACTACCAGCTGCTCCATGGGAGGAAGATGAGGCTGTCTGCTCCTGTAAAGATTCACAGTCCTGGAAACCTTAGATGTAGTCACTATTAGTTAATTCTGAATTCTGAACTACAATAGCATGAGTCAGAATTGACTCAATGGCATATTTATATATATATGAATGTGAGTAAAATTTTGCTGAAGATAATTTAAAAATGATTTCAGCAGTATATCAACAGAGAGCTGCCAGAAAGTAAAGCCAAGTTGAGAAAAGGAGGTGGAATTAGGGATATCATAGCTAATACCAGATAGACCTTGTCTAAAAGCAGAAAACCCCATAGCAACAACAACATATATAGTGTAGGACTCTCAAGGATTGAAGAATTTGTAACTAGACCAAGAGGCAGTTGTTTGAACAGAATAAGGCAATATTGAATGGTTTAAAATTAGGAAATATATGTATGTCAGAGTTGTATCCTTTCATCATATTTATTCAATCTATATGCTAAGAAAATAATCCAAGAAATTTGGTTATATGAAGAAGAATGCAGCATCAGGTTTGGAGGAAGACTCATTAATAAACTGAGATATGCAGATGACATAATCTTGCTTGCTGGAACTGAAAAGGACTTAATTACTTACTGATAAAAATTAAAGACCAAAGCACTCAGTGTGGATTGAACTGGTAAAGAAAACAACAGTTCTCACAACTGGATCAATAAATAACCTCATAATAAATGGAAAGAACATTTAAGCTTTCAAAGATTTTATTTTTCTTGGATCTTCCATCAACACTCATGGAAATGTCAAGAAATTAAACGACTTATTGCAGTACACAAATATACTGTAAAAGACCTCTTTGAAGAGTTCAAGGGCAAAGACATCAGTTTGAGGTATACTAACCCAAACCATGGTATGTTCAGTTGCATCATATGCATGTGAAAGTTAGACAATAAATAAGGAAGACCATAGCAAAATTGATGCGTTTGAATTATGGTGTTGGGGAAGAGTATTGAAAGTGCCATGGACTTCCAGAAGAACAAGCAAATCTGTTTTGGAAGAAGTACAGCCATAATGCTCCTTAGTAGCAAGGATGGGGAGACTTTGTTTCTCTTTCTTTGGAAATGTTAGGAGGGATCAGTCCCTGGAGAAAGACCTCATTCTTGGTAAAGGTGAAAATCAACTAGTAAGAGGAAGACCTCCACAGGGATGATAGACTGACACAGTGGCAGCAACAATGGGCTCAAAGATAACATTTATGAGGATGGTGCAAGACCTGGCAGTGTTGCTCTGTGTTGTACATAGGGTTGCTGGTTGGTTATATGCTGCGGAGTTGGTTATGACGTAGCGATCCTGTAAAGGATTTCCAAGGTTATAAATCTTTACTGTAGCAGAAAGCCTCATCTTTCTACTGTAGACTGTTGATAGTTTCGAACTGCCATCTTTGAGGTTAGCAGCCCTACTCATAACCCTATGCTTATAGGGTTACTATGAGCCATATATGTATTGTTGTTGAGTGCTATCAGGCCACTTCTGTCTCATAGCAAAAAATAGGTAAGGTTTCTGAGAAGCAGCTGGTGGGTTTGAACTGTCAACCTTGCATCCAGTGTGTGTGTGTGTGTGTGTGTGTATAATATAAAGAGAGAGAGAGAGAGACCTGATGTGGGTTAGTGCACTGGACTACAAAGTCGGTTTGAACCACAGAGTCAATGGTTCAAGTACACCAGCTGCTCCTTGGATCCTATACAGAGTTTCTATGGGGTGGAACTGACTTAACAGAAAGATGAAGCTTTCTGCTCCCGTAAAGATGTATAGCCTCGGAAACCCTGTGCAGGGTCGCTATGAGTCGGAACCGACTCCACAGCACATAACAACAATAACAAATATATATATATATATATACACAATAACTATATATATATATATAGTCACTATGGGTCAGACTCCTGGTGTCGTACTGTGGGTTAATGCACCAGACTGCAAAGCCGTTTGAACTGCAAGGTTGGGGGTTCAAGCTCATCAGCTGCTCCTTGGAAACCCTATACAGGGTCGCTACGGGTTAGAATTGATTTGAAGGCACTTAACAATAACAACATGGGTCAGAACCAACTTGACGGCACTTAATAACAACATATAGAGAGATGTACATTCAGAAACAAATATTGATATAGCTGTATGTGGGAGCCTTGTGGCTCCATATGATTAGAACTGGACTGTGAACCACGAGATCTGCAGTTTGAGCCTGAGAGTTGTTCCACAGGAACAACTTCTGCTCCAGTGAAGATTCAAAACCTTGGAAATGCTATATAGGATCACTATGAGTTGGAACTGATTTGGTAGCACTTAATAACAGCATAGTTTTTTGTTGCTGTTCCAACTCATCTTGACTTGCATAGGACTTCTGAGGATCAGTGAGTGAGTTTGTACTGCTAACCTGAGCCAGGACTCTTAAGGTAGGTCTGAACCACAAGATTGGCAGTACAAACTCACCAGCCACTCCTCAGAAATCCTATATAGGATTGCTATGAGTCGGAACTGGCTCAACAACACTTAACAACAACAACATATATATGACACAAGAAATAAATTTCAGTTTTCTACAGTTTTATCTTTTTAATTTAATCAAGAGCAAAACCCAAGCCCATTCCCATCAGGTCGAGTCTGTCTTGTATCCATCCCAACCCCATATGTGGCAGAGCAGAACTGCTCCATAAAGTGAACTTGGTTATACAGGAGTAGATCAGTAGTACTTTTTCCCCTGGCGCCATTGGATGAATTCTAACAACTAGCCTTTGATTCAGTAGCCAAGTGCAAACTGTTTGTGTTACCCAGTGATCTTTAGTTGTATTAACTATTAATATATGTTGCCTTCTCAGTTTTGCATCACTTTATCTGTCATCTTTTGATTTTTACAGACCCAATTATATTTTTATTACTATAAGATTTGACTAAATATTTGATATATGTAAGACAGCATGTTAGAAATAATATTCATGCTTAACAGAGGTGTTTTTTTTTTCATAGGCAGTATTTTCTTCTTGTCATTTAGCTCATCCCATTCTCAAAATAGAGCAAAAATTGTTAAGAAGTGAGAATTTGAGGGAAGAGACTGTGATCAATATTAAATGTTTAAGCTTTTCAATCACATATGTATATTTGCAATAGTAGTATCATGGCACATATGAATTGCTTTGGAAGTAATCTGTGCTATTTTGATATTTATATGGCATTGTCTGATTTCTGAAAATACAAAAATGGGCAAAAGCGATTCTATTAACTATATATAATGTCTCTAGCTATTATAATTGTGTATATAATAAAAGAATATTTATTCCATTCATGTTTATGCTCTTCTCCAAATGAAGAAAAGATAGCGATTGAAAGTTTAATCCAAATTTCAGGCATAGGAGATATTACTTTGTGATCAGTGTTGTAGTGGTTGTTAGGCGTAGTCAAGTCAGTTTTGCCTTATAGCAACCCTGTGCACAGCAGAACAAAACACTGCCCAGTGCTGTGCCATTTTCACAATCTTTGTTATGTTTGAGCCCATTGTATCTGCCACTGGGCTCAATAGATACATATAAACATACTGAATTCATTTTCCATGCCGGTGTTACAAATGTCAAATGAAGGCTTTCATGGAATATAGCTTCCTGATAAGCTATAAGATTACAAATACCAAACACAAGTTTCCCTATCAAATGAAAGCAGATGTTTTTGCATTCCCAATGTGCTTTTGTGTATGCATTTCCATAATGGCATGACATATAATCTTCTTTTTTCTCTGTCTCTGTGACATAAATGCTCTATGAGTGGTACACCACATGACTATATATGGTGGCTTTATGGTACAATGTAAATGAATTCTGTATGTCTATGAGGAGATCACTGTAGGGCGTTGCAAAGAATAAGGCTTACAAGAACTGTTTAGTTCAAATAACAAGATATTTGATTTTTCTATGAATCCAGGCAAATAGTAAACTATATGAAATTGCAAACTGTATCAAATCTTGGAATATATTTTTTCAAAGAAAATAAGAAATGCTATGACAAACACCTAGGGAAATATTGTTTGAAGAAGTAAACAAAATATTCATGAGTTGTTTTTTTTTTTGTGGGGGATGTGAAGGGGATATTTTTTTCATGTATAAGATCCTTGAAAATCTTTATCATATTTTTGTAGCTAAGGGATTTTGATGATTATCTATTATCAATCTCTCATCATAAAACTACACATATTAGACATGATGTTACTATGAAGTGCAATAGAGTTGATTCCAACTCATAAAAACCCTATGCTTGATCCCGTGCCTTGCTATACTTTAACTCATTGTTATAGTTGCTGTGTCAATCCATCTCATTGTGGGTCTTCAAGGTTTTCATTGATCTCCTATTTTATGATGTGCTTCTCGAGGGACTGGCCACTTCTACTGGCCTGTCTAAAATACGTGGACTGAAGTCTTGCCATCTTTGCTACCAAGGTATACTCCAGCTGTATTTTGTGTCAGTCTTCTTGAAGTCCATAGTATATTCAATAGTCTTCACCAACACTAAAGTAAAAAAGGGATCAATTCTGGAAAAACACTGGATTGCACGGTTGGTTTGAACTGGAATGTCAGCGATTCAAACCCACCAGCCTTTCTTCGGAAACCCTGTACAGGGTCACTATGAGTTGGAGCGGACGCAATGGCACTTAACAACAACTCTTCTTAATTCTTTCTTATCCAATGTACAGCTTTTGAATACCTATGAGGTGACTGAAAATATGACTGCTTGAGTCAAGGTCACTTTAGTCTTCAAAGTGACATCTTTGCTTTTTAATACTTTAGAGAGCGCTTTTGCAGAATTGACCAATGCAAATCATCATTAGATTTCCTGAATTCTGTCTTATGGGCAGTAATAAATTTTTAATTAAACTCAGCAAAATTTTACTTGCATGTAATGTAATATTAATGATGTTGTCTGATGATCTCTGCATTCCATTGGTCACCTCTCTTTGGATAGGGCACTTATATGGATCTCTTCTACCAATCAGTTGTACAGGTCACCGTCTTCCAAATATTTTGGCTCAGATGAATGAGTGCCTTTAGTGCATCAGTTTGTTGGTAAATCTCAATTTGTATTCCATCAATTCTCAGAGCCTTACTCCTTGCAAATGCCTTCAGTACATCTGGGGATTCTTCCTTCAATACCATTAACTCTTTCTTTTTTTAGTTTTTATTGTGATTTGAGTGTAAGTTTACAGGGCAGATCATCAGTTTTACATTCAACAAATCATATACTTTGTTTCATTACAATGATTATAATACCGACCATGTATCATCAGTTAACAGTATTTGTCTCTAGTCATTTAAGCTCTTTCTTCTTTTTTAAAAACACTCAGGCGTATATAATATTTTACATCACCAAAGGGCACATTCTAAAAATCTGCTTCCTGGCTGCCAGCTCTCAGTCCCTCTCTTTCCATGGATCTAGAATCCTCAGCTGCTCCCTCTCTCCATGTCCCCATCTCTGCCTCCATCTCTGGTGTTGTTGCTTCTCTAGATAGGGTCCAGCATTCCACTTGTGCTCTTCTCCCTTGATGGTCTTAGGGTCCTCTGTTTCTGGACAGTAAGATTAACTACTCCCCCATTTTTGTTACAAAACTTCTACCTTTACAATTGTGACAGTCTTGATTAGTCATGATAATAATTGTTGTTGTTGTTGTTAAGTGCCGTCGAGTCGGGTCCGACCCATAGCGACCCTGTACAGGGTTTCCGAGGGTGTAAATCTTTACGGGAGTAGAAAGCCTCATCTTTCTCCCACGGAGCAGCTGGTAGTTTCGAACCGCTGACCTTAAGGTTCGCAGCCCGATTCGTAACCACTACGCTACCAGAGCTCCTTATGATAATAATTACTCACTATTAAATCATAAGAATCTTATCCCCATCTCTTTTCACCACACCCACCTAGACAAGATGAAAACTATTCAGTGGGGACCCTATCATCCCCCATACACTCTTAAACTAAACTTCCTCTTGAAAACGTTTAAGTCATTCACTTTGTGCCTTTATTGTCCCCTCATTTTTGGTAGCCCATGTCTACATTGCCCATCCCTGTCAAGCCTGTATACAGAGGGGATAGGATTGATTCTTGATGTGAACACTCCTTCCCTCTCTGTTGGTATTTTGAGCTACTACATCATTCATGAGTATAGGTCAAGTTCATCAAATTGTAACAATTTACACATTTCCTCTATCAAATTTTTTATAGTCCTCTAGCCAAGTTCTGATTATCAAACCGTCGAGTCTAGGTCAAATGGGTACTATCTGCAAATTTGGCTGTTTTTGTGCATCTTCCCTCACTTCATATCAGCTGAATGCTTCACTCTCAGCTCTAGCCCTCCATGGCTATGTCTTTGTCAACGGCTCAGGAGTCCCCAGGTCTTACAATACTTTGGACCAACCAGCTCTTCTCTCTCTCATCTCCAGGTCACAATCAGAGTCTATAGAATGTGGTTGAATTCAGCCCATTTCTTCATGCTGCTTTTCCCCCTCTTCTACTCACCAGTAGACCAATTTGGTCACCAGCAAGGTTACATTCCTGAATAATTGAAGATGAGAAAAATGACAAAGCAATAAAGTAGAACAGAAGAATTCAAAAGGTAGCTGAAGAAGATGAAGTATTAAAATAAAATATACAAAGAACTAGATTTACAAAGACAAATGGAAAGAACATGCTCAAAATAAATAAATAAATAAAAATCAAGGTTTCAGTTGCAGAATGGAAGGTTTCTATGGACAAAATATTGAATAGTGAAGAGAACTTCAAAATAAGATTGAAAGAATACAAAAATTTGAGTACCAAAAATAAATCCATATTCTAGAGAATAGTAAGTAACAATATTTGAGCTGTATTAATAATATCATAGGCAAGTAACATTTGGGAGATCATTCAAAATTATTGCAGCAGATCAATAAATAACTGCCATAATTTCAAGTTGGATACAGAAGAGGATGTAAAGTAAAGGATAACCTTGCTGATGTCAGATGGAAATTAGCTGAAAGCAGAGGATGCCAGAAAGATGCCTGCTTGTATTTGTGTTCTTTGAACCTCAGAAAGTTCTGTTCTACTCTATTGCTTCATCATCTTTCTATTCACAACAAATTTCAGAGTATCACCCTACAAGCATTTTTGTCTCTTCTTTCTTGCTTGTGTTTTTAATGACCTTTTAAATTCTTTATGTACGATGTCCTTGATGTCATTCTACAACTAGTCTGATCTTCAGTTATTAATGTTTAATGCATCAAATCTATTCTTGTGATAGTCCCTAATTTCAGTTGGAATATACTCAAGGCCATACATTAGCTTTTTGTTGGCTTGTTTTAATTTTCTTAAAATTGAATTTGCATATAAACAATTGATGTTCTGTTCACAGTCAGCTCCAGACCTTGTCCTGGAGATTTTATTTAAATGCTCTGTTATTTTTTTTCTATAGATCAAATCAATTTTCTTCACATGGTAAGGTCCATGTGAATAGTTACTATTTATGTTGTTGAAAACAGGTAATTTGCAATTAAAAGGGCATTGGTTTTACTAAATTTTATCATTTGACACCTGGTGTTTTTTCTGTTACCAAGTTCCTATTTTCTGTGGATCATTCTTTGTTACCAACTTTTGCATTACAATCACCAGAAATGAACAATGCATGTGGATTTCATGGTTTCTTCATTTCAGATTTGAGACATTGATTAAATAGCTTCAATTTCTTCATTTTTGGCTTTAGTGGTTGGTGCATTAATATAAACAATAGTCACATTTTCTGCCCTTTGTTTTAGGCATATGCTATATCGTTTAACTGACAGAGGTATACTTCAAAATATATCATGAAATGTTCTTTTTGATGATGAATGTGACACCAATCCTCTTTTATTTATCCTAGTGTGTTGCTGTAGGATCAGCACTGCATTGTGTAATACAAGGTTGGCAGCTCAAACACGCAAGCTGCTCCTTGGAAATCCTATACAGAGTCGCTATGATTTGGAATCAACTCAATGGCACTCAACAACAGAACAGTGACAACATGATTTTCCAGTTCTCAATGACCAATACCAAATCATTTCAGCTCACTGATGCATAGGGTATCTATCTCTATGCATTCCATTTTATTTCTGACAATTTCTAATTTTCCTAGATTCATACTTAGTACATACTTAGTACATCCCAAATTTCAATCATTAATGGATGTTTGCCATTGTTTCTTCTCATTTTGTGTCATGCTGCATGAGACAATGAAGGTTTCAAACACTTTACACCATCCATATCATTAAAGTCAACGCTTCTTTGGGAAGGGAGTTATTTTTCCCGTTGTATTTTGAGCACTTTATAACCTGAGGAACTTGACTCTATGCACTATATCAAGCAATGTTTCATGATTATTAGTAAAGTTTCACAGGCTAGGTTTTTTTTGTTTTTGTTTTTTTAAGAAATAGATCACCAGATCTTTCTCCTTAGTATGTGCTAGTGTTGAAGCCCTGCTGAAAGTTGTGCACTATGAGTGACCTTGAAGGCATTTCTAATACTGGTGACATTGCTACCAGCATCAATCACTGCACCACATGCCACCACAGTACATTAAACTGACAGATGGTTATTCGACATAGAAAACTTATAATATATATTACATTAAAATGGTGTGATGTTCATTATAGAAAGAAGTTGTTAATTAATTGTGTCTTTATTCACCAAAATTATATGGCATTGCACATAAAACAGCATTTGGTATAAGTGATACATTTTAAGTAACATTTTATGTTCATGAATTATTTAACTTTTAAGACTTAAAGAAAATTCTGAAGACTAAGAATTCTAAAGTTGGATTTTCTACTTTGTTTATGGTACAGATTTATATTGACATATTATAAATGGTAATGATAGCATTCTTAAATTGTGTTTTGTAAAAAAGTACATTATTTACATTATTTTATTTTTGGTGAAAACTAATGATGATATTTATTTCAGATGAAAAGCATATCAACTACTAAGATAATTTTCTGGCATTTTAGGTCTACATTTCATAAATTAACCTTTGGTTATTGTGTCATGCCATCAGACAAAGGGCATATTTTTTTGTTTCTCTTACTCCAAGCATTCTGAAGAGAGAGACATGCAATATAAATAGGAATAAAATGCCACTAATTTTTATTCAGGCATTGCAATATTAGATAAAGGCAATCATCTGATGAAAAAGACATTTTACATATTACTATTTTATGCGTACTTGTGTATATAAAAAGTGTACTACTATTTTTCCAACTTTTTCTCAGTGAGTTTTGTCATAGAGGATTTCACCTCAACTCAGTCAGACATGTATGTGTACTTCTTCATGACTTTGTATTGCTCTTTCTAAATACTTGTCCTTAAATTCTTTTCCCATTAATACTGAAACCTAGGGAAAACAGAAAAAAATTTGAGTGTATGCTACTAATTTTATAAATATGAAAATGTTAAATATACTTGAATACCTGAGAAGTTCCTGTTGAGTAATTAACTTATAAGTGATATTATTTTTAGAATAAAATTCAATCAAATTAGAGCTATATATTGAGTATAAAGTATAATTCATATTAGATTATTTTAAATGCTGATTAGTAATACCATTAATAAAATTAAGGTAAGTTAAAAACTTTCTATTTGAAGCCATCTTAAAATTCACAGGCAAAATATTTTAGTAGGTGAAAGCACACAAATACATATAGCATATAATGTACCTTCCAGCTAGTGATTGTTGACTGAAAGTTATAAAATATACAGTGAAAATTTCTTCTATATGAGATTCAAAGGTATATAGTAAAGTCTTTAGAAGTTACTTCAAAAGTCATTTAGGGCATATTCTCTTACAATGTTGGAAAGATACTTCCTGGCAGGTGACACATTGTCATGACTTGAACAATATATGTGAGAACTCACTACCTCAAGAGCAAGTCCAAATGTAAAGGTAGACATTTTGTAGCAAGGAGGGGAGCAATTAACTTTTCAGTCTAGGAGCGGAGGTCCCTGGGACCCTCAAGGGAGAAGAGTGGAGAGTGGGACCCTACCCAGAGAAAGAGTGATACCTGAGATGGAGGCAGAGATGATGATGTGGAGAGATGGAGCAGCTGGGAACTTTACACACAGAGAGGGAGAGGGGCTGTGTGCTGACAAACCGGGGGCTAGGGGGGAGAGGGCAGGCTTGTAGGTTGTTTGTTTAATGATGCATAGAGGGGATTATAAGCATGGCAATGAAACAATATACGATAAGATGAATGTAAAACTAATGTTCTCCCATGTAAACTATCACATAATTCACAATAAAACATTAAAAAAAAGAAGAAGAAAGCGCAGGGTGCCATGGGGGGAAAAAAAAGGGAGCCAGTCTAATTTTGAAGACATCAGTAAATAGAAAGACATTCCCTATATTAAACACAAGTTTGTACCACTCAATAGATTTTAGCAGCATAAATACGATTTCCTATTCAGATGCCAGGCACTGTTACCTCTACTACCAATGTTCTCTTTGCCGGTGAAGACATTCCCAGATTTCTACATATATAGAGAGAGATTTCTTGGAGTCCTCATATGGCCCTGTGGGTTAATGTGGCACACTATAAAGTTGTTTGATTTTGCAAGGTTGGCAGTTCAAACTGACCAGCTACTCCTTGGAAACCCTATACAGGGTCGCCATGGGTCAGAACCAACTCGTAGACACTTAACAACAATATAGATTTTTTACTGGTTATGAATTACAGAATCAGAACTGCTTTTTTTTTTTTTTTCTTTCTTTCTCAAAATGTACTATACAGATTGTTAGAGAGATGAAATTAGCATATACTATTAATCCTAGTTTAGTACTACAGAATAATGTCCTGACCTCAAGGTCAGTTTGAACTGGAAGGTGGGCAGTTCAAACCCATCAGTTGCCCCATGGAAAGTCTATACAGAGTTGCTATGAGTAGGAACCAACTCAATGGCAGATAACAAAAAGAACAACTAATATGTGTGTATGTGCAAGTGTGTATGTAGTGTGTGTGTGTAATAAAAGTAGTTATCTTTTTCAAAAATTGTCATAATTTAAATTATCACACGGAGATTTCACATTTGAGTGGACTTCATTATTTGATAAAGGAATTATAGCATTATGTTTTGAAAATTGGAGTAGAATCCTATAATTTATTTTATTTAAAAAGATTTATAGAATTTCATTTCAAATGAATGCAAAAATGAAATGTGCATTGCATTTACTAATTGAATTATGTATTTCTATATTGTTGTTGTTATGTGCTGTTATGTTAGTTCTAAGTCCTAGTAACCCTAGATAGAGGTTTCTGAGGCTGTGATTTTTATGGAAGCAGAAAGCCTCACGTTTCTTCCAAGAAGTAACTACCAACTGGGTGGTTAACAGCCCTGTGCATAAAGTACTATGCCACCATATATAACAGATATTAATTATATGCATATGCAATTAATGCATATAATTAATTTTTGTATTTTATGTGGCACTTAGCAACAACAACAAATATAAACTATGTTGAATAATGGATCTTTCTTGATTCTAAAAAAAATTCCCATAATTTTATTCAGTAGATAATGAACAACTATTCATCTTTCTTTTTCTACAACTAGGAGCCCTGGTGGAAAAATTGTTAATTAAGCACTTGGCTACTAATGAAAATGCCTTTCAAACCCACCAGCTCTTCTACCAGGGAAATAATCTTGGAGTCTGTTCCCATAAAGACTATTCTATATGAGACATTTATGAATTGGAATCACTCAAGGTCACAACAGTAACTTCTAATGCTAGATTGATATTTCTATAGAAATTTCTTCTATGTAGAATCTAAGTCAGTAATTATGAAAACATATTAATCAAACAATAAATAAAAACTGAACTCCTGCAATGGTCTATAGGATCAGCACTGGACTTTGAACCACAAGGTAAGCAGTTCAAGCCCACCAGCTTCTCCTCAGAAACCTCATACAGGGTCGCTAAGAGTTGGAAGACACCACAGCATTTAACAACAACAACAATAAGTTAATAACTATTTTTTGTTATTTAGTAACTTACACTTAGATATTTTCATATTAAACACACAAAAATTGTGACTATTTTATAGAAATTATATATCCTATGTACTGTAGGATAAGCGCTGGACTGCAAGGCTAGTTTTAGCCAAAGAGTCGGAGGTTCAAACTCAGCAGCAACTCCTTAGAAACTTTATACAAATTTTCTATGAGTCAAAACAGCAACTCAATAGCATTTAACAACAAAATCAGCAATGTTATGATTGCACTAATATTTTGGTCCACCAGTCTTCTGTCAGTTTGTTGTACTGCAGTGGCTTATGTGATCCTGGAAGATATGCCACAGATATTTTAAATACCAGCAGGATCACCAACTTAGATAAGTTTCAGGTGCACTTCCAGATGACAACAGACTAGGAAGAAGGAGAGACAGATAACGTCCCAATATTTAGTCACTGAAAAAATCATAGATAGCAATGTAACACTGTCAGATATAATGCCAGAAGATGTGATCCTCAGGTTAGAAGGCACTAAAAATGCGACTGGAAAAGAGTTGCCTACTCAAAGTAGAGTTGATTGTGATGACATGAATAGAGTAAAGCCCTTGGGACCTTCATGAGCTGATGAGGCACAACTCAAAATGAAGAGAAACATCCATTAATAATCTGTACATGGGATTTACAAAGTATGAATGTAGGAAAATTGGAAGTTCTCAAAAATGAAATGGAATGCATAAACATCGATATCCTAGACATTAGTGAGCTGAAATAGAGTGGTATCACTCATTTTGAATCTGACAATCACATGTTTTACTATGTCAGGGATGACAAATCTAAGAAGAATGGCATTATGTTTATTATCAAAAAGATGATGTCATGAAGTACAATGCTGTCTGTGATAGGATAATACATTAAGACCTGTCATGAAGTACAATGCTGTCTGTGATAGGATAATATCCATACGCCTACAAGGAAGACCAGTTAATACCACTATTATTCAAATTTATGCACTAACCAGTAAAGCTAGTGAAGATGAAATGGAAGAATTCTACCAACTTCTTCAATCTGTAATTGACCAAACATTCAATCAAGATGCATTGATAATTACTGGTGATTGGAATGCAAAGGTTGGAAACAAAGAGGAAGGATCAGAGGTTGGAAAATATGGCCTTGATGATAGAAATGATGCTGGAGATCGCATGATAGATTTTTGCAAGACTAATGATTTGTTCATTGCAAATACCTTTTTAAACAACATAAAAGGTGACTATACACATGGACCTCACCAGATGGAATACACAGAAATCAGATTGACTACATCTGTGGAAAGAGACAGTGGAAAAGCTCGATATCATCAGTCAAAACAAGGCCAGGGCAGACTGTGGAACAGACCAAGAATTGCTCAGATGAAATTCACACTGAAGCTGAAGAAAATGAAAACAAGTCCACAAGAGCCAAAATATGAATTTGAATATATCCCACCTGAATTTAGAGATCATCTGAAGAACAGATTTGATACATTAAACACTATAGACCAAAGACCATAAGAGTTGTGGGATGACATCAGTAACATTAAACAGGAAGAAAGCAAAAAGTCATTGAGAAGACAAGAGAGAAGAAAAAGACCAAAATAGATGTCAAAAGACACTCTGAAACTTGTTCTCCAATGTAGAGATGTTAAAACAAATGGAAGAAGTAAGGAGCTCTGGTAGCATAGTGGTTACGAATTGGGCTGTGAACTGCAAGGTCAACAGTTCAAAACTACCAGCAGTTCCATGGGAGAAAAATAAGACGTTCTTCTCCCATAAAGGTTTATAGCCTCGGAAACCCTGTGCAGGGTCACTATGAGTCAGAACTGACTCCACGGCACTTAACAACAACAAGGAGGTACAAGAAATGAACAGAAATTTTAAAAGGTCAGCTGGAGAAGACAAAGTCCAATATTATAATGAAATGTACAAAGAGTTAGGAAATCAAAAGAGAAGAACATTCTCAGCACTTCTCAAGCTGAGGGAACTGAAAAAAAAATACAAGCCTCGAGTTGCATTATTAAAGGATTCTCTGGACAAATTATTGAATGATGGCTACATCATCAAAAGAAGATGGAAGGAATACACAGAGGTACTGTACCAAAAAGAAATGGTCAATGTTCAAACATTTCAAGACGTAGTATATGATCAAGAGCTAATGATACTGAAGGAAGACGTCCAAGGTCCACTAAAGGCATTGGCAAATAACAAGACACCAGGAACTGATGGAATACAAATTGAAATCTTTCAACAAAGTGATGTGGCACAGGAGGTACTCGCTCAACTATGGCAAGAAATTTGGAAGACAATTACCTGGCCAATTGGCTGTAAGATATCCCTATTTGTGCACATTCCAAAGAGAAGTGACCCAATGGAATATGGAAATCATAGGAAAATATCATTGATATCCCATGTTAATAACATTATACTAAAGGTGATACAAAAATGGCTACAAACATGCATTGACAGAGAACTTCCAGAGCTTCAAGACAGTTTCAGAAGAGGACGTGGAATGAACAATGTCATTGCTGTGCCAGGTGGATCTTGTCTGAAAGCAGAGAATACCAGAAAGACGTTTATCTGTGCTTTATTGATTGTGTGGATTGTAACAAGGTATGGGAAACATTGCAAAGTATGAGTATTTGGGACACTTAATTGTGCTTACGAGAAACCTGTATATAGATCATGAGACAGTTGTTTGAAAAGAACAAAGGAACACTAAATTATTTAAAATTAGGAAAGGTGTGTGCCAAGGTTATATTCTTTCACCATACTAAGTCAGTCTGCATACTGGGTTATATTAAGAAAAACGTGGCATCAGAATTGGAGGAAGACTCCTTAACAACCTGTGATAGGCATGAAAAGTTGGACAGTGAATAAGGAAGACTGCAGAAGAATGGGTGCTTTTGAGTTGTGTTGGAGGAGAATATTAAAAATACCATGGATTGCTAAAATAACAAACAAATCTGTGTAGGAAGAAATACAGCTAGTGTGCTCCTTGGAAGCCAGTGTGACCAAAATTGATTTCTCATGCTTCTGACGTATCATCAGGAGGGATTAGTCACTGGATAAGGATATCATGTTTTGGTAAAGTGGAGATTTGAAGAAAAAGAGTTATAACCCCAATGAGATGGATTGGCACAGTGGCAGCAGTGATCAGTTCAGGTGTAGCAATGATTGTGATGTTGGCCCAGGACCAGGCGGTGTTTCATTCTGTTGTGCATAGGGTCACTGAGTCTGTACCACCTCAAAGGCACTTAACAACAACAACAGCAACAACAACAGTATTTTGTTATATCATATTATATTGCATTATAATCCTCATAAAAGTACCAGTAGAAAAAATAATGGTAAACTGAGAATATACTGAAGTTATCAAGGATTTCAATTCACCTGGATCTGGTGTGGCACTGTGGGCTAATGTGTCAGACTGCAAAGTCGTTTGAACTGCAAGGTTGGTGGTTCAAGCTCACCAGCTCCTTGGAAACCCTATACAGGGTCACAATGGGTCAGAATTGACTTGATGGAACTTAACAACAACAATAAACAACAACAGTCAAGAAATCAAAGGATGTATTGCATTGAGCAAATCTGCTGCACAAAGGCCTCTTTCAAGTGTTAAAAACGAAAGATGTTACTTTGAGAACTAAGGTGTTCCTGACCAATGTCTTATATATATGTGAAAGCTGAACAATGAATAAATAAAACCAAGAAAGAATTGATGACTTAGAATTATGATGTTGATGAAGAATATTGAAGGTATCATTGTCTGCCTGAAGAACCAACACATCTGTCTTTGAGGGAGTACAGCCAAAGTGCCACTTAGATGTGAGGATGGTAAGACTTTATCTCATGTACTTTTGGACATATTATCAGAAGGGACTAGTCCCTGGAAAAGGACATATTACTTGGTAAAATAGAGGATCAGCAAAAATGAGGATGATTCCCAATGAGATGCTTTAACACAATGAGTGCATTAATGGTCCCAAACATAACAATTTTGAGGGTGGGTCTGTTGTGCATAGGGTTGCTATGAGTTGGTACCGACTCAATGGCACCTAACAACAAAAACAACAGAACAAAACACTGCCCAGTCCTGGGCCAACCTCGCTATTGTTGACATGCTTGAGCCCATTGATGCTGCCACTTTGCCAATCTATCTCGCTGGGGGTCTTCCTCTTTTCTCTGACTCTCTACCTCACCAAAAATGGTATCCTTCTCCAGTGACTGGTCCCTCCTGACAATATGTCCAAAGTATGAGAGATGAAGTTTGGCCATCTTGGCCTCCAAGGAGCACTCTGGTTGCACTTCTTCCAACACAGATCTGTTGGTTCTTTTGGCAACCCATGGCATTTTCATTATTCTACTCCAAAACCATAACTAAAAAGCATCAATTCTTCTACAGTCTTCCTTTTTCATTGTCCAGCTTTCGCATACATATGAGGTTATTGAAAATGCTATGGCCTGGGTCTGGCACACCTTAGTCCTCAAGCTGACGTCTTTGCTCTTCAACATTTTAAAAAGGTCTTGTGCAACAGATTTGTCTAATGCAATATGTCGTTTGATTTCTTGACTGCTGCTTCTAAATTGGAACTAACTTGAAGGCAACTAATAGTAATAACTGTTTTTCAGTATTTCTTCAAATCTATATTAATTTTTATATGGAAACATTATTAAAGTCACATTGACCCTATAGGAAAGAATAGAACTGCACCATAGGGTTTCCATGGATGTAATTTTTAAGGTAACATAGTGTATGGCACGGTAGGATAAGCACTCAATTGCAAGGTAAGTTTGAACCGCAAAATCGGCAACTCACCAGCTGCTCCACGGAATCTCTATACAAGATCTCTATGAGTCAGAACCAATTTTATGGTACTCAACAACAACAATAGTGTTGTATCTTTCCCTGAGAAGCTACTGGTGAGTTCAAAGCAATCTATCAGCAATGGAGTGCTTTAATCACGGAACCACCGGAGAATCCTTATAGAAACATTGTTGTTGTTGTTTTCTTGTTGTTGTTAAGTGCCACCAAGTTAGTTCCAACTCACAGCAACCCTGTACAGGGTTTCCAAGGAGCAACTGGTGGTTTTGAACCACCAACCTTGTGATTCACAGTTGAATGCTGATCCTACAGTGCCATACCAGGAGTACTATAGAAACATTGTTGGTGTGTACCCCAGAATCAGTTCAGATTCAGAGAGACCCTGTATAGGATTTCCAAGGAACAGCTAATGGGTTTGAACAGCTGACCTCATTGCTAGCTGTAGAGTGCTCAGAGCATGTAAATGTGATGTTATCAAGTATCACAGAAGAATTGCTAATAACCTGCAAATTTCTCTTCCTGTGCTTACAGCTACACTGCATTGTTCAGTCTCTCTTGAATTTAAATGAGTCCAAATACCTGAATGTGAATTGGAGCTGCAGAGATACTTGCAACTCCTGGATTTTCCTATCAAGGTCACCATCTGCCCGTTGGAAACCCTATACAGGGTCAGTATGAGTTGGAACAAATTTGACGGTACTTAACAACAACATGCTTCCGTAGGCTCTCTTTCCCTTGAGAGGCTTTCATCTTCACACTATCAAAAATGGCAGTCTAGGTCAACCAATGACCTTCAACACTCCTTCACTGTTACATGATAAAGAAACTTCCTGCAGTTTAAGCCACTGAAATGCAACCCTTCAGACTGAAGAAAATCTGAAATGTAAAATCAATAGCTGTAATGATGTCTAGATGGTTGTTGTTCTTAAGTGCCATCAAGTCCTTTCTGACACATAGTGACCCTGTATAGGGTTTCTGAGGATCAGCTGATGAGTTTGAACTACCGACCTTGCAGTTAAAACCAACCTTGTGGTCCAGTGCTTTATCCTAGCATAAATAAATGTATTTTTCTTTTACTGTGCAAATGTCTTTTTGGTATATGAGATTGCCAAAGTAGGCGTAAAGTAAGCCCACTTACTATCTTTAAGTGAAATAGCAAATTTACAAAATCTGAATCTTCAGATTTAGAATGTTTACAGTCATAGGTCACTATAAAGAATAGTATGAACATAAAACTATCTTTAGAAATTTCACTTATATAATTATAAATATGTTAAAATGTGGAAAAATTTCAAAAATTATCTAAAAACGAGCTGTTTTGTTTCTAGTAGTGTAAATATTTTTTTAAATCTCTTGGTAATGTGTAATTATGAAAAGATAGTATAAAGATATAGAACTGAAAATTCAAAGACATCAACTCTTTTAAGTCAAATCTTTCAAGATGAAAATTTATCAGGTGCAAGAAAATAATTAGAACATAAAAATTACAAATCATTACCATACTGAAACATGTAATTTGGCTTGGAGTTATTTTTCTTGTTTCCATTACTCTATGAGATGATATATGGATGCATCTGTGTTTTTTTATTCATTGTTTGTATTTCTTAATTTGTGATTTTGCTTATTCATTTACTCACTCAAGAGAGAGAGAAAATAAGAACTCTGCTTGGAGTATTATGCTGTTACTATTATACCAGGGGGAGTCCTGGTGTGGTGCTGGGGGTTACTGTGCCAGACTGCAAACTCTTTTGAATCGCAAGGTCAGCAGTTCAAGCTCACCAGTTGCTCCTTGAAACCCTATACAGGGTCGCTAGGGTCGGAATCCACGCAATGGCACTTAACAACATTATACCAGGAGACTCTATAGGTGTCTCTTTGCCGGAAAATGACCACAAAAAAAGGCATATGCTGCATTGTTGTTGTTTAATGCTGTGGAGTCGATCCTGATTCAAAGTTACCCTGTATAGGGTTCTTGAGGAGGAGTGGTGGGTTTGAACTATTGAGTTTGTAATTAGCAGTCAGTATCCTATAAGGAGCTCTGGTAGCGTAGTGGTTACGAATCGGGCTGCGAGTCGCAAGGTCAGCAGTTCAGAACTACCAGCTGTTCCATGGGAGAAAGGCGAAGCTTTCTGCTCCCGTAAAGATTTACAGCCTCGGAAACCCTGTACAGGGTCGCTATGCATCAGAACCGACTCCACGGCACATAACAACAACAATAACAACAACAATTTATCCTATAACACTACACCAGGACTCTACATACTACATTTGCTGTTGTTAGTGTAGTCAAGTCATAGTGACCCTGCATTGGGTTTCTGAGGAGCAGTTTGGCAGTTTGAACTGCTAACCTTGTGGTTCACAGTCCAGTTCTGATACTAGAGGATCTCACCAGGAATCCAAATGCTACATTTTTGTTAAATGCCACTAAATCAGTTCCAATCCATGGTGGCTCATAACTCTTTATTTCAAGGAGCAGCTGGTAAACTCAAACTACAGCTGACCTTGTGGTACAAACCACTGGCTTTGTAGTACAGCACATTATCACACAATACCACACCAGGACTCCAAATGCTACATGTTGCTGTTAAGTGCCTTGGAATCATTTCTGACTCATGATGACCCTGCATAGGTTTTCTGAGGAGCAGCTGGTGAGCTTGAACCACTGACCTTGCAGTTCAAACTCACTTTGCAGTCTAGGACATTAACCCACAGAGCCACACCAGGACTCCAAAATACAAATAATGGAGTAGATAATAGTGACCTTTCATTTTTAATTGGCTCATCAAGGGTTGCTTGAGCTCCATTGTTTTCTTTTGGCCCTGAGGAATGAATCAAATGGATTTGAAGATGCAGGATGTCTTTATAGTCCTGGTGTGGTACTGTGGGTTAATGCACCAGACTGCAAACTGAACTACAAGGTCGGCAGTTCAAGCTCACCAGCTTCTCCTCGGAAACCCTAAACAGGGTCACTGTGGATTGGAACTAACTCGATGGCACATAAAAGCAGCAACAGTGCTATAACAGAAATATCACAACTTGATGAATTTAGCAAACAAAATGTAGGTTCTCGAGGAGGTGGGGCTTGATGGCGGCTACGGGAGGGGCTGCAGGCAAAGCAGATTAAGAGCAGAACCCCAAAACTCAGAACCACATAGGTAGGGATATTTAAAAAGTCTGAAGGCTTATAGCTAGTGAAACTTGTAGTGAAATTAAGAAATTGTGTACTTATGAATCTGCCAGCCTTGGCAGCCCAGAGCCAACAACTTTAGCGAGATCAAATGGCAAGACCAAGCAGGGGAGTAGGCACACTATGGAAAATCGCTGCGGGAAACTTGGAGCAAAGGTGGACAATACACTTTGTCGGTTTTGCTTTGTTCTGATTTTTGTTTTTTTTTTTTTTTTTTGGTATCTGTTCATTGGCCCCCCACTCTTTGCACCTCCATTCTGATGACTAGATAGGGTGCCTGAGCGAGTGGGGACACCTCCCACCCTCACCACTAGTGGGTTCTTCTTCCACGCATGTGCACAGATAATCAGCCCAAGAGCAGGCCCTGAACTTTTTTTTTTTTTTTTTTTTTTAATACAGAAAAGGCCAGAAAACAAGAGATATACAGAGGGGAAAGAGAGTTTAAAAACAAAACAGGCCAAAAATTAAATTAAATCCTGAGGTACAGCATAACAACTAACAGTGGCATCTTGAAATCTCTCAGGCAGTTTTAAAAGCAAGAAGCTGAAAGAGGACATTAAAGTCATACTCATTAGGCTACAGATTTATTTATTTATTTATTTTTTTCTTCTCTCCCTCCTCTCCCTTTTCTGTGATTATAGACTACAGTATCCAGTCTAGTTTTTTTGTTGTTGATTTTTTGGTTCTTTTTTTTTCCTTTTCTTTTGCTGTTGCTGTTTGCTATTTTATGCTCCTCTTTCTACCTTTGGGGGACTCTTTCTATCCCTATACTACCCAAGAAGAGACAGCAACTGCTGCCATATCATCAAGCTACAATCACACTATATAAAACAGTCAAGAACCAATACCAATTGCCATATACTAGGGAGGCAGAAAACACCTATGAAAGTTACTTTGAGTAAACAAATAAGGAGTGAAAAGGAAAGCCCACATCATGATCACATCTCCCTGGAAGCAATCAGAAAGCATAAAAAATACCAAAACACATACTCAATTAAGTACTAAGGCCACAGGTAAACACTTAACATGTCCAAGAAACAACAGCAGATGACTATATCTGCACATGTCTAAAAACAAGATAAAATGTCCAAGACAAATGACCTAGAGGAAGACTTGGACTACATTCTGGAAGGAGGGCAGGCCTTGGAAATACCTGAGAAGCAATTCAGTAAAATGATTATAAAATGTTTCAAAACATTTTACAACGGAGTTGAGAAAAATAAGGAAGAAGTCAGGAAAGTGCTACAAGAACAATGAAATAAGATAGATACAGCATTGGAAACAACTCAAAACCTACAGTAAGAGGTCCAAACAATCAATAATAGAATATCAGAAATCAACAATACACTGAAAGGGCAAAGGAGTAGAATAGAATAGATGAAAGTCAGAAGCAGTGAGCTGAAAGACAAATCTCTCAATACCAGTAAGATAGAACAGAAAACAGAATAAAGGATAAAAAAATCTGAAGAAGGTCTAAGATTCATGTTGAACAACATGAAGAAGAATAACTTAAGAATTATCGGGAGTCCAGAACAAAAAGAATCCCACAAGTCCACAGATGAAATAGTTGAAGAACTGCTGAAAGAAAATTTCTCTAACATCTTGAAAAGTGAAAAGATAAATATTCAAGAAGCTCAATGAGCTACAGGAAGGATAGACCCCCCCCCCAAAAAAAAATCACAGAGACATATCATAATCAAGCTCTCCAAAATCAAAAATAAGGAGACACTCCTGAGAGCAGTGAAGGAAAACAGAAGTGTTACATGCAAAGGCAAGCAAGTCAGATTAAGCTTGGATCTCTAAACAGAAACCATGCAAGCAAGAAGGAAATTGGGTCACCTATATAAAACCCTGAAAGAAAAAAAGCTGTCAACCAAGAATCTTTTATCCAGCAAAGCTATCAATCAAACACGTCAGTGTTATCAAAATATTTCAAGATAAACAAAAGCTAAGGGATTTTGCCAAAGACAACCCTGCACTACAATACATCCTAAAAGGAGTTCTGTGGACTGAGAACCAACAAGAACAGACAACAACCAAAGATTGACATATGTGGTACCACCTCCCAGAACTAAATCAACAGAAGAAAGAATTGAGAACAGAAGAAAACTATAAAAACAAACTCAGAGAATCTGGGAGGTCAATTTATGATGAAAACAATTATAATATAAAAGAAAGTAAATATGTAGGAATAAAGATCCAGATGGTAAGAAGGTCAAGTATACTACAGAATAAAATAGACCACTAAATGGAAGGAAAAGTTAATGGACTATAAGGTAACCTCAAAGAAAATTAACACTTTACAACACACCAAGAAAATGAAAATTCAAGAAGAACTTGGAAACATTAAAACTGTGAGGAAACTCACAAGAAAGAACGCAAAAAGCATGAACTCAGAAAAGGAA
>NW_006408586.1:4204595-4207424 GCF_000296735.1 Chrysochloris asiatica
CAGTACTAACCTCGGATAAAATAAACTTTAAGGCAAAAACCAGCATAATAGATAAAGATGGACATTATCTCATGATTAAAGGGACAATTGATCAAGATGACATAACCATAATAAATATTTATGCTCTCAATGAAAGAGCTCCAAAATATATAAAGCAAACTCTAATAGATTTGAAGAAATTGATGAATCTACAATAATAGTGGGTGATTTTAATACACAGCTTTCAAAAATGGATAGAACAACCAGAAAGAAACTTGACAAAGACACTCAAGAACTAAACAACACCATCAGCCAACTGGACCTCGTAGATGTGTACAGAGCATTCAATCCAACAACAGCACAAAGCACATTCTTTTCCAGTGCACATGGAACTATTTCCAGAATTGACCATGTCTTAGGACACAAAACAAATCTCCACAAATTTACAAATATCAAAATGCTACAAAGCCTCTTCTAAGACCACAATGCTATCAAATTAGAAATCAAAAATAAGAATACCAAGGAAATAAAATTAGATACATGGAAACTGAATAATACCCTGCTGAAAAGTGACTGAGTAGTAGAAGAAATTAAATGTGAATTCACAAAGTTCCTAGAAACAAATGAGAATGAAAACAGAACATACAAAAATCTTTGGGACATGATGAAAGCAGTGTCCAAAAAGAAGAAAGATCCAAAATTAACATTAACACAGCATCTCCAACAATTAGAACCAGACCAACAGAGGAACATACAACCACCAAAAGAAAAGAAATAATAAATATTAGGGCAGAAATAAATGAGATGGAAACAGAAAAACTATAGAAAGAATCAACAGGATAAGAAGCTGGTTCTATGAAAGGATTAGCAAAATTGACAGACCACTGGCAAACCTAACAAAAGAAAAGAGGGAGAAGACACAAATAACACACATTAGAAATCACATGGGCGATGTCACAATGGAACCAAAGGAAATCAAAAGTATAATAACAGAATACTATGAAGAGTTGTACTCCAACAAATTTGAAAACTTAGAAGAGATGGTTACATTTTCAGAAAACCATGATCTGTCACCCCTTGTCTGTTAGTATGTCGTACTGTGAGATGCTGTGATTCTGAAAGCTATGACATCAGTATTTTAAATATCAGTAGAGTCACACATGGTGGACAGATTTCAGATGAGCTTCCAGACAAAGCCAGATTAGGAAGGAGAGACAAACTACTTCCGAATATTTAGTCCCTGAAAACCTTATGAATAACAGAGAAACACTGTCAGATACAGTGCTGGAAAATGAGCCTTTCAGATTGAAGGCACTCAAAATGTGAATGGGGAAGAGCTGCCTCCTCATTGTAGAGTTGATCATGATGACGTGAGTGGAGTAAAGCCCGTGGGAGAAAAGTCCACGGGACCTTCATCTGCTGATGGGGCACAACTCAAAAAGAAGAGAAACAGCTGTAAACATCAATTGAAAATTGAAACATGGAATGTACGAAGAATGAATCTGGGAAAACGGGAAATTGTCAAAATGAAATGGAATGCATAAACATCAATATCTTAGGCATTAGTGAGCTAAAATGGACTGGTATTGGCAGTTTTGAATCTGATGACCAAATGGTTTACTATGCTGGAACTGACAAATTAAAAAGGAATGGTGTTGCATTCCTTGTCAAAAAGAACATATCCAGATCAGTCATGAGTTACATGAGTTACAAAGCTACTATCCATGAGCCTACAGGGAAGTCCAGTTAATACCATTATTATTCAAATTTACGCACCAATCACTAAAGCCAGTGAGGATGAAATAGAAGAATTCTACCCATTTCTTCAATCTGAAATTGATCAAACATGCAATCAAGATCATTACTGGTGATTGGAATGCAAACGAGCAAAGAGTAAGAATCATTAGTTGGGATATAAGGCCTTGGTAAAAGAAATGATGTTGAAGAACACATGATAGAATTCTGCAAAATCATGATATTTGTTCTTTTCAAATACCTTCTTTAGACAGCATAAGAGATGAATATACTACATGTGGACCTCACCAGATGAAATAAATAGAAATCAAATTGACTAAACCTGTGGAAAGAGACGATGGAGAAGCTGCATATCATAAGTGAAAAAAAGCTAGGGGCAGACTGTGGAACAGACCATCAATTACTCATATGCAAATTGAAACTGAAGCTGAAGGAAATGAAAACAAATCCATGAGAGCCAAAATATGATCTTGAATATGTCCCACTTAAATTTCGGGATCATCTGAAGAACAGATTTGATACATTAAACACTAAAGACTGAAGACCAGAGAGTTGTGGGATGACATCAAAAATATAATACACGAAGAAAACAAAAAAAAAATCATTAAGAAGACAAGAAAGAAGGAAAAGGTCAAAATGGATGTCAGAAGAGACACTGAAACTTGCTCTTCAGTGTACAGATGCTAAAGCAAATAGAAGAAATGATGAGGTCCAAGTGCTGAACAGAAAATATCAAAGATCAGCTTGAGAAGATAAAGCCAATTATTATGACAAAATGTGCAAAGATCTGGAATCAGAAAACCAAAAAGGAATAACACGCTCAACATTTCTCAAAATGGGGGAATCAAGAAAAAATTCAAGCCTTGACTTTGTTATTGAAGGATTCTCTGGGCAAATTATTGAACGATGCAGAAAGCATTAAAAGAAGATAGAAGGAATACACAGAATCACTGCACCAAAAGGAAATGGTTAATGTTCAACCTTTTCAAGAGGTACAATATCAAGAGCCAATGATACTGAAGGAAGAAGTCCAAGGTGCATTGAAGGAAATGGCAAAAAAAAAAAGACACCAGGAATTGGAATAAAAATTGAAAT
>NW_006408586.1:4208214-4209203 GCF_000296735.1 Chrysochloris asiatica
ATTACATCTCAATGTAAAGAAAACAAAAATCCTCACCAGTGGACCAATAAACAACACTCTTATCAATGTAGTCAAGGACTTCATTCTTCTTGGATTAACTATCAATATTCGCTGAAGCAGCAGTCAAGAAGCCAAATGATGTATTGCATTAGGCAAATCTGCTGCACAAGAGCTTTTCAAAGTGTTGAAGAGCAAAGATGTCAGCTTGAGGACTAAGGTGAGCCTGACCCAAGCCACTGTATTTTCAATAATTTCATATGCATATGAAAGCTGTACAGTAAATAAGGAAGACCGTAGAAGAATTGATGCATTTGAGTTATGGTGTTGGAGGAGAATGTTGAAAGTGCCATGAGCTGCCCAAAGTACAAACAGATCCATGCTGGAAGAAGTGCTGCCAGAGTGCTCCTTGGAGATCAGGATGGCCAAACTTCGCGTCTCATACTTCAGACATATTGTCAGGAGGGACTAGTCGCTGATGGCGGATATCATGTTTGGTAGGGTGGAGGGTCAGAGAAAAAGAGGAAGACCCCAATGAGATGGATTGGCCAGGTGGCAGCATTGATGGACTCGAGTGTGGCAATGATAGTAAGGCTGGCCCAGGATCGGGCAGTGTTTCATTCTGCTCTGCATAGGATCACTATGAGTCAGTGCCCACTCGATAGCACCTAAACAACAACAACAACAACCTAAACTTACAGTGAATTAGAAAACCTGAACAGTCCAATTAAAAAAAAAAAAAAGAAAAAGAAATGGACCAGGTCATCAATAAACTCCCAACCAAAAGAAGTCCAGGCCCAGATGTCTTCACTGGTGAGTTCTACCAAACATTCAGGGTAGAACTATCACCAATTCTATTCAAATTATTCCAGAATATAGAAGAGGATGGAAATCTTTCTAATACATTTTATGAAGCAAGCATAAACCTCATACCAAAACCAGGGAAGGACATCACTAAGAAAGAAAATTATAGCCCAATATACCTCATGAAC
>NW_006408586.1:4209429-4211339 GCF_000296735.1 Chrysochloris asiatica
CAATGGAGAGAAACTGAAAGACTTCCCTCTGGGAACAGGAACCAGAAAAGGATGCCCTTTGTCACCACTCCTATTCAATATTGTGCTGGAAGACTTAGCAAGAGCTATACGGCAAGACAGGGAAATTAAAGGCATCCAAATTGGCAGAGAGAAAATAAAACTCTCCCTATTTGCAGACAATATGATCCTATAAGTAGAAACCCCAAAGGCTCAGTAAAAAAGCTACTACACCTCATTGGAAAATTCAGCAAAGTGGCAAAATATAAGATCAACATACAAAAATCAGTTGGATTCCTCTATACCAAAAACAACAGTGCTTAGTTGGACATTAGGAAAGGAATACCATTTACAATAGCTGCCCACAGGATAAAGTATCTAGGAATAAATGTCACCAGAGAAACAAAGGACTTACACAAAGAAAACTACAAAACACTACTACAAGAAACCAAAAGAGATCTATAAAAATGGAAGAATGTACCATGCTCCTAGATAGGAAGATTTAACATTGAGAAAATGTCAATATTGTCCAAAGCAATTTACACATATAATGCAATCCCAATCCAGATTCCAACGACATTCTTCAAAGAGATGAAAAAACAATTACAAATTTTATATTGAAATGAAGAGACCCAGTATAAGCAAAGCAATGTTTAAGAAGAAGAATAAGGTTAGAAACCTCTCACTCCCCAACTTCCAAATTTATTACACAGCTACAATGGTCAAATCAGCTTGGTATTGGTACAATGAAAGATACATTGATCAATGGAACAGAATCAAGAATCCAGAAATTAACCCATCCACATACAACCAACCAATTTTTGACAAAGTACCTAAATATATCGCATGACGAGGTGATAGTCTCTTCAACAGCGGGTGCTGGCAGAACTGGAAAGTGTATACAAAAGATGGAAGCAAGACATTCACCTCATGCCTTATGCAAAAACCAAATCAACATGGATTAAAGACATAAATGTGAATACCAGAATTATGAAGGCCATCAATGAAAAAATAGGGACAAATGTGAGGACACTAATTCAGGGAATACACAGACTATCAAACATTTTGAAAACTACACAAACAAAAGTAGAAAAAATAGATGAGTGGGACATACTAAAAATTAAAACTTATGTGCATCAAAAGACTACACCAGAAGAGTAAAAAGGGAACCCACAGAATGGGAAAAAATCTTTTGCCATGACACATCAAACAAGGGACTTATTTCTAAAATATATAGGAAACTACAACACCTCTATAAAAAATAACAAAAAAAGACAAATAACTCAATTAAAAAATGGGCACAGGACATGAATAGACACTTTCACCAAGGAGGAGATCCAGGTAGCCAACAGCCAATATACATATGAAGAAATGTTCATGATTACTAGTCATTGTTGTTGTTGTTATGTACTGTGGAGTTGGTTCCGACTCATAGCGACCCTGTACAGGGTTTCCGAGGCTGTTAATCTTTATGGGAGCAGAAAGCCTCATCTTTCTCCCAGGGATGTGCAACTTGGACATTGACTACCTAAAATGGTGGGGCTACAAAGGAAAGAAGTGACTGGTTTACAAGCTTTTAAGAGGGAACCTAGATCCAGAGGGCATGGAGGAATGTAGAATTTCCACTGAGTAGTATCCAATCTGTCTGGATGTGGCTTATGAAAGGAGATGGGGATAGGTCTCTTGTGGTACATTAGTAAATAATTGTTATCAGGACTTATTGTGAGGATTGGAAATTAAAATGTAGATGTTTTGGTGCAAAAGGAGGGGAGTGATTGACTTTACAGTCCAGGAGCAGAAATCCCTGGGACCATCAAGGGAGAAGAGCAGAGAGTGGGACCCTACCAAGAAAAGCAGTGGTGCTAGAGATGGAGGCAGAGAGGATTACGTGGAGAGATGGAGTGGCTGGGGAC
>NW_006408586.1:4211489-4220429 GCF_000296735.1 Chrysochloris asiatica
CGATAGGATGAATGTAAAGCTAATGTTCTCCCATGTAAACTATCATATAATTCACAATAAAACATTTTTTTAAAAAAAGCAACTGGAGTGTTGGGTATAACAAAGGCCGTATAATGACCATAAACTTATTTAGCAACCCATGAAAATTGGAGTCAAAATAAATTTTCTGGCTATCTAGGTTTTTCAAATTTACCTTCACAGTTTTAAAAGGTAATGTTTGTTTGTACCTTGCTTAAGAAAGCAAAGGAATTTATAGGACCCAATGATCTGTCCCCAAGTTATGAATAAAAGTTGTTCTTAAAAAAAAAATAAAAAAATAAATAGTTTCTCATAGTTTGGGAGTCTAGATTTCTGAATTCAGCACCAGCTCTAGGGGAAGTTTTTCTCTCTCTTTCAGTTGGGGAATGGTCACTATTTCTTGTCTCTTTGATGATCCCCTTGTGGTATGGTGTCTCATCTCCCAGCTCGGCTTTCCTCACTTGCTTGTTTCACCTCTTTTAGATTTAAAAAAAAAAAAAAAGATTTAAGACATACCCTGTTCTAAGACAGGGGTAGGGGGTGGGGGCCAAGTGTGGTGGTTCTATAGGAATGGCACTGAACTTCAAATCACAAGGTCAGCAGTTTGTTCCTGTCAAACCCACCAATTGCTCTGTGCAAGAAAGATGATACTTACTGATCCCACAAAAAGTTACAGCCTCAGAGACCCTATACAGGGTCATTATGAGTTAGAACCAACTGGACAGACCTTAACAATAGCAAAAACAGCCTTAAAGCTGTCTCATTAAAAAAAATTAAAACAAAAAACAAAGACGGTCCATTCCCAAAGGGATTATAATCACACATATGTTGTTAAATTCCTTTTAAGGGTTCCTACTCATAGACCCCACATAGGGATTTGGAGGAGCTGCTAGATTTGAACCATGTACCTTTAGGTTAGCAGTTCAGTGCTTATCCCACAGCACCACACCAGGACTCAACTACAAATTCTAAGGATTAGGATTATGACATAAATTTTGGAGAGACACAATTCAATCCAGAACAGAGGAGACATTAAGGAAGTGAAGGGAATTAACTGGAAAAACATTAAGTATGACTTGGGGACTTGCGGAATGAATACAAATATATGTCATTATTATAAGATATGTGTTACTTGCTATATTTGAAAAATAAAATAAAATAATCATCATAGGGGTTTGGAATGAGGGTGGAATGGAAATAAGAACCACAGGGAGGACGTAGAATAATTGTTGTTACTTGAGGGAACTACAATCATGAGATAAAGCAAAGTTTGTGAATTGTTAGATGTAATACTAATGATCTTCTCTGTAAACCTTCACTCAATTCACACACACACACACACACAATTTAAAAATACTCATAGAATGTTATCTTATCACATACGTAATGTTGCTATAGTTATGTTACATAACTAAATGGTCTAGGTTTATCGCTTTAGTGATTTCATAGAGTGAAAGATTTGGAGGGGGTTCAATGAGGAGGGATCATGGGCAGGGTTATTTTAAGGCAGATGGGCAAGTTTAACAAAGGTAAGAAGGCTAGAAAAATTTTTGGATTTATGTTAATTACCCAAACACATGAATATGCATTTCCATACTCGTTTATTAATCCTTGGAACATTTTAGGTAATGTCATTTTTTATAGTAAGGTAAAAGTAGGTAATATTTTGCTATTCTAATGTTTCTTGTTCAGAAATTACACCTATAAGGATGATATTAATGATTGTAGTTCTTATACATTTAAAGAAAGAAAACCCAGCGTTTAAAAACTGAAGTCCTGTCACTAAAAAATTTCCTTCAAATAGTCATAAAGATTTTAGTTTTATTTTTTAGTCTTTGTTCACATTTCTCTATTCTAAAACTTCATTTACCATGGTTTCAGTAAAAATTACATCCAGCCTGAAACTTAGAATGCCAAATACTAGCTTTAGAGGAATGGTTGTTTTACCAATGTTACAGTAGATTGATTTAGGTTGGTTTATGTTGTATGGTTGTAAAGAACAAAGCAGAAAAGGATTCACTAGCTTGTTATTTTATTTTGTCTGTATATTTTAACTCCTTTATTTTTGGCAACCCATGATACTGTTATAAACAACATTGTTTTGAAAATATTAAATAAAATTTCATTGGGCTCTCAACAGATGGAATTCCTGTATGGTGTTGTGGGATAATCACTGGACTGCAAAATTGGTTTGAACCAAAAGGTTGGTGGTTCAAACCCACCAGCTGCTCCTTGGAAACCTTAAGTAGGGTCACTATGAGTCAGAACTGACTTGACAGCACTTAACAGCAGCATCAACAGATAAAGCAGCACTTCTATAATAAGAACAAAAGTTGGTAGATTTCCTCTATCTTGTCTCTTCTACAATAACTAGAGACATAGACCATTTTTAGATCTAATAAGAGTTAAGCCTTGGATCTGCGGCTGACTATAAGCATTGTTATAGTTTACTTGACTTATTGACTTATTTTTCTTTTCTGATTTATGTGAATATGCAATAATGAGTCTTGGTATGGTACTGTAGGATAAGCACTGGATTACTGACACAAATGTAGGCAGTTCAAACCTAACAGCCACTCCTCGGAAACTCTGTTCAGTATTACTGTAAGTCAGAACCAACTTGATGACACTTACCAAGAAAAATAGCCATATGTAATTATTAGAAAACTCATTCTAAAATACCAAACCAAATTTAACCGCACTGTACATCATTTCCCTGTCATGGTTGTGACCCTTGGGAATAGTGCTGATTTCTGTTGAAAAAAACAAGTGCTGACAGATTTCACCAGTCAAATTGGTTAGTAATCAGTTCCAGATAAATCAGTAGGGCCAAAATAGACAGTTAACCTGGTTCAAGTAGACATGTTCATAGAGCAGGTCTGTTTGCAATACTTAGGAAAACAGCAGATTGGTGGTCTGTGCAAATTAAAAAAAATAATAAAATTCTTGAAACGGGGTCTATTCTTAGGCAACAAACATCATAATAAAACCTGATATGGAATTAAAAGCCTATGGTGAGAATTCTTGCATATTTTCTCCATAGGAAGAACTTGGCTAAAAGTACTGAAATATCTAAGAATTACATGGAACACTTGGGGCAGGAGGTGTGTGCTGAGAACATAGTGAATGTAGGCTAAGGTTCTTTAACTGCAAAAGCCCCATAATGTTGATACTACTTTAAGAAATAAGAACTTCCTGGTTGGATGCTAACTGCATTAAAAAACAATTAAATATATGAAATTATTATTGTGATTTAAGTCTTCTGTGAGTATGTTGGAATGCTTGTGGAACATTAATTATTTGAATACTGAGACTTTAACTAGCCAAGATGTCACCTGGAGTGATTTCTACCATCTAGATCTAGGTTTGTTCCTTTATGCTGTTGTTCATAAAACACAAGTTGTTATAAAATTACTGAGTACAAAACATTCATTTTATACACACAATTTTATGAATTTCACTCATAAGTATAATTATAGAATATTACAAAAAATATTGATTATGCACATATTCAGTTTAACCCAATACACCAAGAATGGCCTCTAACATGTGCCATTGACTATGAGTGTACTTTGGAAAACACAAAGATATGATAAATTTTTAGATCTACTGGATGATGTAGAACAAAGGTAAAGAATATATAAGGTTATAATTTGTTGTATCCTTGCAAATCGGGCTGTGAACCTCAAGGACAGCGGTTCAAAACTACCAGTTGTTTTGTGGGGAAAAGATGAGGCTTTCTGCTCCCATATAGATTTATAGCCTCGGAAACCCTGTTCAGGGTTGTTATGGGTTGGAACCAACTTGACAGCACTTAACAACAAAAACAACAACCTGTTAAAAGTAATTACATATGAAATATATCTTATTAGCATGATACAGGTATCTGAAAGTGGTAAATGATGTTTTAGTATCTGGTAATAAAAAACAAACAAACAAATGAAACTTGAAAAAATCAAAACCAGGCATGCAACTCATAACTCTTAAGGAAAAAAAAAAATAATATTAAGATAAATATTTTACAAATTATAATGCTATGTAAATTCAGTAGTAGCATTGCTATTGGGGAGCATGGTGCCTCTGCTGGATAAGCAATGGACTTAGAACCACAGTGTCATCAGTTTGAGCCCACCAGCTGCTTCTTGAGAGAAAGATAACTCTGTCTGCTTCCACAAAGATTTACATCCTCAAAAATCCTACACAGGGTCACTGATAAGAACAGACTTGAAATCACTTAATAACAACAACAACAATAACATTGCTACAGGTCAATTTGGTTTTAAACTGGTTAATATGCAATTTAGCAGATATGCAGATAACTACTGTTAATAATCTGCATATCTGATAAGAGTCCTGGTGTGACACTGTGAGTTAATGCGCTGGACTGCAAAGCTGTTTGGACTGCAAGGTCAGCAGTTCAAGCTCACCAGCTGCTCTTTGGAAACCCTATACAGGGTCACTATGGGTCTGAAGAGACTCGACAGCACTTAACAACAACAACAAAGGTTAATAATGGATATAAAATGTTATTAAACTTCTCCAAGTAGTTTTTCCCCAACATAAATCTCAAATATGTCTTTGAATGAATGATTTAGAACCAATGGTATATTTGAAAAATAAATTTCTCCAGAGGTAAGTCCTATTTAATAGATATGTACTCATTGGTCAAAGAGCCCTGGTAGCATAGTGAGGTATGAGTTGGGTTGCTAGCATAAAAGTTCAGCATTTTGAATCCATTGGCCACTCCTTGGGAAAAAAATGAAGATTTCAGTTCCCATAAAGATTTATAACCTTCAAAACCCTAAAATGAGTCAATGTGAGCTGGAACCAACTTGACCACCACCATTACCACTCATTAGTCAATGATTCTTATTTATGTTGTTGTTGTTGTTAAGTGCTGTTGAGTGGATTCTGACCCATAGCTACCCTGTACAGGATTTCCGAGGCTGTAACTCTTTATGGGAGCAGAAAGCTTCATCTTTCTCCCATGGAACAGCTGGTAGTTTTGAACTGCTGACCTTAAGGTTCACAGCCTGATTCATAACCACTAAGCTACCAGAGCTCCTTATTCATAGGTCATAATAAATCCTCCAGAGCTTAGAGTTTTGAACCATTATATCATCTTACCAGTGGGTAACAGGCACCTAAGGTTGATGAGACATGACCTCAGAGTGACCCTCTTAACCTATTGTTTCTGTAAAGTGCTGTTGAGTTGGTTCCTACTCACAGTAAACGTATTTAGGGCTTCCAAGAATCAGCTGATGGATTTGAACTGCAGACTTTGTGGTTATCATTGCAGTGTTTCTCCTACAGTGCCATACTAGTACTCCACTTGGTTCATTTTTAATCACCATGGTGTGTGAACAATTTCCTTTTTTATTTTGTTACAAATGCTTATATATTCTCATTTTTTCCAAGAGTAAAAATTAGAAATATTTTAATGAAATACTCAATTTATTATTTAGCTTTTCATTGAGGTGATTCCATGTTCTTAAAGGAAAACACATGTTTTTAAAGATTGTATTCACTTTAACTGACAATATTATAATTCTTCATTTAGTTTGTACATTTGACATTACTATGTAAAAGAGTTAAATAAGGTGTATAATCTCTGATTAGCTACCTTTATGTGTTTATTTAGAAACCCTACGGTAAAATGACAATATCTTTAAAGGTCACACATTCAATATTTCAAACCATGTTCTAATGAAGTATCACTTTGTTAGCAACTCATGCAGCATGATGTTTCTAGCTATTTTTATGTGCCACAATGTATAAAGGAGCCACTTTTTATTTCTTTTTTTCTTTTTGGCTACTCCCCATGGGAGATCCTGTGGAGAAAGATTGAAGGGAACTTCCTAGTTCAGTTCTTTTTCACTCTGCTCTTCTATATACAGTTTGACTCACAGTTTCTATTCAATAGTCATTCACTGAATACCTACTGCGTAGGCAGCAAAGGCTCAGGGTGCTGAGATGAGTTCTGCTCACAGGGAACCCTTTTGAGCTACAGTGTTTCTCTCTCCATCTGAACTGTTAAAGGTTTTCCCTTATTCTTTCATATATAAAACAGTTTTCACCCTGGCAAAGATTACCATTGTAGACGGAGGGTTTAATTAAGATATTCAGACCAATTAAAACATAGTTAGGCAGCTATAAGGATCCATGGTGGAGCAGTGGGTGAGGAGTTCTGCTGCTAACCCACTGTAGAAATATCTGTAGTTTAAAACCATCAGGGGCTCCCTCCATAAAAAGATGAAGCAGAATGCTTCCTTTAAGATTTATAGCGTGGGGAATTCTGTGGAGTGAGTTCTACTTTGTCTCATAGGGTTGACATGAGTCAGAATTGACTACATCACAGTGGATTAGTAGTTAGTTGAGCAGCTATTTTGTTTTGTCCCTGTTGTTGATTCAGACTTTTAGGGTTTCTGAGAAGCAGCTGGTGGGTTTGAACTGCTGACCTGTCCTTGTAGTTAGCTGTCCAGTGCTTATCGTACAGCGCCACACCAGGATTCCATATATTGTTTTAATATATTCTGAAAAAAAAAACCTTACAAATTACATAATTTTTGTACTAATTTTGGCATTGTCTTAGTTCTGGTAAATTTGCTATTCATTTTTAAATATATAATCATATCCCATCAATTCTAAATTTTGAAATCATATCCCCTCCAATAAAATAGGGAAACTGAAGAGTATATTTAAGTGACTGTTCTAGGTTTATGCACCTAATTAATAGTAAAACATACATTAAAATTTAGGGATTCTGATTTTCAGTACGGTTTTTAGTTAGTCATAGCTGTTGATAACCATAAAGCAACCCAAAATATTATATGATTTAGTAAGGTAAATTGACAGAGACATTTCAGACACTAAAGTAGTTTGATTTTCATCAGGATACTAACCCATGACATTTTAAATAATAACATTTTAGATTCATTTTAAGATACTTTAACATATTACATAATTTTGTTTCGTCTTTATCATAATACAAAGATGAAATTAAATCAAGAATGGCTATCCACAGGAATTCTGACCTTATATAATTATCTAGAGTCAAATTCCTTGATTCCAAAAGTCAGTGCTTTCTGTGTTATTGCATGTAAATGGTTTAAATATGAAGGTTTTCTACTCTTATGCATTGAGTGATACATATAGACTTCAGTATGTTATATAGTTTCCAATACCTACTCTGGCCAAAGAGTGCTAAATTCATTTTTATCCAGGATTCACTGAAAAGGTATTAAGCTTTGTGTCTCCATGATGAGGCCTGGGATAGAGTAAAGGAAATTGACCACAGAGATTGGTGGAAACATATTTTATCTATAGAATATCATGGCAGGCTTTTGAGGTTTCCCCCTCTGGTGACCGCCTCTAAACAAAAGAAATATATAACAAATATTGGTTTATAAGTCGTAACTTTGAAAAATGATTGATATAACATGAGTACTCTTGAAGGAAACAGAAGAGCTGTGTCCCACTGCCTTTTTCTTTCAATGCCGCTAACTTTATAGTATGTAGAAAATATATAATATGTAAATTTTAAAAAATGTTCACTAGATCCTAATGAAATTACATGCATATTCATCTGATGATCTACCTTACTTTTCATATTGCAGGAAAAAAAGAGTTTCAAAAATATTGAAAAGTATATATTTCTTTAAGAAATTAGTGTTAGCAAAGAATGTTGACAGAGGCAATACATTAATAAATATGTGATTTGAGTGCATTGAACCAGTGATTTTATTTAAGATACTTGATAATTATGTAAATTTAAAATGTTCTGAAATGTTATGCAGTATTCTATAATTGCTAACTTTTCTTATAAAGCATATAAGGATGGTGCAAGCAATTTCAAAATACATGGCACTTGGGACCCCGTCTTGCTTGGTAGAAAATGTGTACAATGAAATTTAAGGTTCGATATCTTACCCATTACACACGTTACTTTGACAAATGTGCTTAATGATTTTTAAAATTGAACTTTTACTGCAAAATTAATTGCAATAATAAGAAATAATACAAAGAGAATTCATGTACCCTTTACCCAAGTAACGTCTTTCAAAATTATAGTACAATCTTATTATAAGAAAAGTTGTATCATTCAATATTATTCTGCTTTTACCAATTTAACATGCACTCATTTTTGTATATGTGCACACATAAGTGTGTTCTGTACATGTACATACATGAGTGTGTTCATGTGTGTGCACATTTAGTTTGATGTAATTTTATCACATGGGTAGGTTTGAGTAGTCATCATCACAGTCAAGGTACAAAACAGTTCCATTACAGGAATCCCTTTTGTTGCTATTTGCATTTTTAATCACACCCATACTCCTTCTGTTTCATTTTCTGCTCTCCCTTGTTTATGGCAGTCATTAATCTGTTCTCCATTTTATAATTTTGCCATTTAAAAATGTTATATAAATAGATTCCATCTTGATTTATACTAATAGAGGTTTAGAGTATATCATATTGTACAGTTTTCTTAGTAACTTCTTGGAATATAACTCTACATACCAACTATCATCAGCAACCCTGTATAGAGTTTCCAAGGCTGTAAATATTAACAGGAGTAGAAAGTGTCATGTATCTGCTGCAGAGCAGCTGGTACGTATAATCTGCCAACCTTGTGGTTAACAGTCCATTGTGCTTATCATGTGGTGGTAGTGTGCTGTGGAGTCGGTTTTGACTCTTACCGACTCTTTACAGTGTTTCTGAGGCTTTAAATCTTTACGGGAGCTGAAAGCCTCATCTTTCTTCCACGGAACAACTGGTAGTTTTGAACTGATGACCTTGAGGTTAGCAGCCCAATTTGCAACCACTATGTCCTGAGATCTGTTTTGGAAGAAGTGCAGCCAGAGTGCTCCTTGGAGGCCAGGATGGCTAAGCTTCATCTCTTATACTTTGGACATATTGTCC
>NW_006408586.1:4220639-4224712 GCF_000296735.1 Chrysochloris asiatica
CTGTGGGTTTATTTGCCAGACAGCAAAGCCATTTGAACTGCAAAGTCGGTGGTTCAAGCTCACCAGCTGCTCCTTGGAAACCCTATACAGGGTCGCTATGAGTCGGAATCGACTCGACAGCACTTAACAACAACAATAACAACATGCTGCTACAGCTTATCATATAGTACCATCAAAAATCCTTGTTAGTGTATATATGTTATAGAAATAATATAGAACACTTAATTAAGAGTTACAGAACACTGAATTATATTTATGAGGAGCGTGTACACAGACCAATAACTAATTGTTTGGATAGAACAAGTGGATACTGAATAGTTTTAAATTAGGAAAGGTGTGTACTACCATTTCACCCAAATTATTCAAACTCTATGATAGGCAAATAATCTGAGAAATTTGATTATCTGAAGAAGAAACTGGCATCAGGATTGGCATAAGATTCATTAACAGTTTGAGATATGCAGATGACATAACTTGCCTGCTGGAAGCAAAGAGGACTTGATATGTTTACTGGTGAAGATCAATGACGACATACAGCTTTCAGTTTGGATTGCACCTCAATATAAAGAAAATAAAAGTCCTCACAACTGGACCAATAAATAACATCATGATAAATGGAGAAAACACCACTCATCTGTCAGCTTATCATACTATAGTGTCTTATGAGTTGTGTGATGCTGGAAGCTATACCATATGTATTTTAAATACCAGCAGAATCATCCATGGTGGACAAATTTCAGCTTAACTTCCAGCCTAAGACCAGGAAGCAGTGGTGGACTCCTTCTGAATGTTTAGCCACTGAAAATCTTATGAAAAGTACTGCAGTATTGTCAGATACCATGCTGGAAGATGAAAACTTTGCAAATAGTAACAGAATATTGTCATATACAGTGCCAGAGATAAGCACCTCAGGTTGGAAGGCACTCAAATTATGACTGGGAAGAGCTGCTTCCTCGATGTAAAGGTGATCTTTATGATGCCAATGGAGTAAAGCTTTCAGGACCATCATTTGCTAGTAGGGCACAACTCAAGATGAGGAGAAACAGCTGTAAACATCCATTAATAATTGGAATACAATGAACAAAATGTGAATGTAGGAAAATTAGAAGCTGTCAAAGACAATACGGAATGCACCAAGATAGATATACTATGTATTATTGTTGTTAGGTGCCATTGAGTTGGTACCAACTCATATTGAACTTATGCACAATAGAACGAAACACTGCCACATCCTGCACCAACCTCACAATCGTTGCTACGTCTAAGCCCATTGCTGCTATCATTGTGCCAGTCTATCTCCTTGGGATCTTCCTCTTTATTGCTGACCCTTCACTTTACCAAGCATGATGACTTTCTCCAGGGACTAGTACTAAGAATGAGAGATGCAGTCTGGCCATCCGGGCTTCCAAGGAGAATTGTGACTGTAATTCTTCCAACACAGCTTGGTACATTCTTTTGTCAGTCTATGGAATTTTCATTATTCTACTCTAACACCATACGTCAAATTCAACAATTCTTCTGTGGTCTTCCTTATTTATTGTTAAATTTTCACATGCATATGAGACTATTCCACCACTCATCTGTCAGTTTGTGATACTGTGGTGGTTTGCATGTTGCTGTGATACTAAAAGTTATGCCATGGGGTATTTAAATACCAGCAGGGTCACCCATGATGGACAGGTTTCAGCTGAGCTTCCAGACAAAAGCAGATGAGGAAGAAGGAGAGACAGACTACTTCCAAATAGAAAACCTTATGAGTACAGTGAAACATTATTAGCACCAGAATATTGAGTATTGAAATATGAGGAAGAACACCAGAATATTGTCAGATATAGTGCCAGAAGATGAACCCCTCAGGTTTGAAGGCACTCAAAATATGAACCTGGAAGAGCTGCATCCTCAAAGTAGAGTTGATGGTGATGATGCAAATGGAGAAAAGCCCTGAGGACATTAACAAACTGATGAGGCAGAACTCAAAATGAAAACAAAGAGTTGCAAACATCCATCAATAATTAGAACATGAAATGTACAAAGTATGAATCTAGGAAAATTGGAAGTTGTCAAAAATGGAATGGAATGCATAAACATCAAATTCCTTGGCATTAGTGAGCTGAAATGGACAAGCATTGGCCATTTTGAATCTCACAATCACATGGTTTACTATGCTGGGAGTGACAATTAGGAGGAATGGCATCACATTCATAATCAAAAAGAACATATCAAGATCTGTCTTGAATTGAACTACAATGCTGTCTCTTATGGGATAATATCTATAGACCTACAAGGAAGACTAGTTAACACCACAATTATTCAAATTTACCCATCAACTACTAATACCAGTGATGATGAATTTGAAGAATTTTATCTACTTTTTAAGTCTGAAATTGGTCAAACATGCAACCAGGATATATTGATAATACTGGTGATTGGAATGCAAAGGTTGGAAATGAAGAGGAAAGATCAGTAGTTGGAAAATATGGCCTTGGTGATAGAAATAATGCTGGGGATCACATGATAGAATTGTGTAAGACCAATGACTTATTCATTGCACATACCTTCAGGAAGAAAACAAAAGGTCATTAAGAAGACAAGAAAGAATGAAAAGACCAAAATGGATGTCAGAAGAGACTCTGAAACTTGCTTTTCCATGTAGAGATACTAAAGCAAATTAGAAAAATTGGAAGATAAAAGAGCTGAATATAAAAATTTTAAAGGCAAGTCATGAAGACAAAGACAAATATTATAATGAAATGTGCAAAGACCTGGAGTTAGAAAACCAAAAGGGAAGGACATGCTCAGCATTCCTCAAGCTGAGGCAACTGAAGAAAAAAGTCAAGTCTTGACTTGAAGTAATGAGGGATTCTATCGGCAAAATATGGAATGATTCAGAAAGCATCAGAAGAAGATGGAAGACATACCCAGAGTCACTGTACCAGAAAACCATAGTTGAAGACAAGACAGAAGGAAAAGACAAAAATGGATTTCAGAAGAGATTCTGAAACTTGCTCTCCAGTGTAGATATGCTAAAGTAGAATAAAAGAAACAAATAGGTGAAAGAGCTGAACAGAAATTTTCAAAGTATAGCTGGAGAAGACAAAGTAAAGTGAAATGAAATGTGCAAACAGGTGGAGTTACAAAACTAAAAAAGAAGAAACACTCAGCATTTCTCAAAATGAGCAAATAATCTGAGAAGCTGTATTGTATGAAGAAGAAAAGACATGGTATCAAGTTTGGAAGATGATTGATAAACAACCTGTGATATGCAGATGATACAACATTGCTTCAAATACTTATAATAAAGATCAAACGCATAGTCCTCAGTACGGTTTTCACCTTACTGGAAAGAAAGAAAAAAGTCACCTCTGTTCTAATAATCAACATCAAGATAAATGGAGAAAACTTGCCAAATATTTCATTTTGCTTGGATCCACCATCTCATACACTCATGGAAGCAGCAGTCAAGAAAGCAAATGACTTATTGCATTAGGCAAATGTACTGCACTTTAAAGACCTCTTTAAAGTGTTCAAGAGCAATATGTCTGTTTGAGGACTAAAATGTGCTTGATCAAAGCCTCAGTTGTCTCATCTGCATGTGTAAGTTGGGCAGTGAATAATGAAGACTGTAGAAGAATTGATGTATTTGACTCTTGGAGTAGGAGATGAACATTGAAAGTACTATGGACTTACAGAAGAAAAAGCAAGTCTATTAGGAGAACAGCAGGAATGCTCTCTTGAATCCAGGATGGTGTGTGTTAGTGTTTCATACTTTGGGCATATTATCAGGAGGCACCAGTCCCTGGAGAAAGACACCATGTTTGGTTAAGTGGAGTTTCCATGTAAAAGAGTAAGGCATTCCAAGGAGATTGATTGGCACAGTGGCAGCAGTAATGGGCTCAAGTGTAACAATGATTGTGAAGATGGTGCAGGACCAGGCAGTGTTTTGTGTTGACTTTCCCTATGAGTCAGAACCTACTTGATGGCACCTAACAACAGTACAACCTCTTTAAAGTGTTAAAGAGCAAAGATGTCACTCTACCCAAATCATGGTCTTTTCAATCACCTCATAAGAATAC
>NW_006408586.1:4226083-4226738 GCF_000296735.1 Chrysochloris asiatica
CAAGGTCATATTTTGGCTCTTGTGGGCTGTGAACCTGTCTTCATTTTCTTCAGCTTTAGTTTGAATTTGCATATGAGCAATTGATGGTCTGTTCCACAGTCTGCCCTTGGCATTGTTTTAACTGATGATATGAAGCTTTTCCATTGTCTCTTTCCATAGATGTAGTCAATTTGATTTCTATGTATTCTAGCTGGCAAGGTCCATGTATATAATCATCTCTTATGCTGTCTAAAGAATGTATATGAGCATTGATTTTGCAGAATTCTATTATGCAATCTCCAGCATCATTTCTATCACCATGGCTGTATTTTCTGACTACTGATCCTTTCTCTTTGGTCCCAACCTTTGCATTCCAATCACTGGTTATGATAAATACATCATGATTACATTTTTGATCAATTTTAGACTGAAGAAGTTGGTAGAATTATTCTATTTCATCCTCACTGGCTTTAGTGGTTGGTGCGTACATTTGAATAATAGTGGTATTGACTGGGCTTCCCTGTATCACAGACAGCGTTGTACCTCATGACTGATCTGAATATGTTGTTTTTGACAATGACTGCAACACCATTCCTCTTCAATTTGTCATTCCTGACATAGTAAACCATGTGGTTGTCAGATTCAAAATAGCCAATGCCAGTCCATTTTAGCTCAC
>NW_006408586.1:4226838-4234400 GCF_000296735.1 Chrysochloris asiatica
AATATTGACTATATCATGGACTACCAGAGAATGAACAAATCTGTTTTGGAAGAAATAAGGCTGGATTGCTGTTTGAAAGTGAGGAGGATAAGATTTGGTCTCTCATATTTTAGACATGTTGTCAGGAAGGATCAATCTCTGGAAAAGGACATCATGCTCAGTAAAGTAGAAGGTCAGCAAAAAAGAGGAAGACTCCCAACTAGAAGGATCAACACAATATCTGCAACAATGGACTTAAACATAACAATTGTGAGACTCATATAGGACCAGGGAGTGTTTCCTTCTGTTGTACATAGGTTCCCTGTGAGATGAAACTGAGTTGATGGTACCTGACAATAACAAATGTCGTAATTTCTTTCTTTTTGTTTTTTAAGTGCCATCGTATTGGTTCTGAGCCTGCATAGTGTTGCCAAGGAGTGTTTGATGCATTTGAACCACCAACCTTGTGGTTATCAGTCCAGTGCTTATCCTACAGTGTCTATGTTGATACTAGTAGAATGTTGTTGCTGTTGTTGTTGTGTGCTGTGGAGTCGGTTCCGATTCATAGCGACCCTGCACAGGGTTTCTGAGGCTGTAAATCTTTACAGGAGCAGAAAGCCTTATTTTTCTCCTGCGCAACAGCTGGTAGTTTCGAGCTGCTGACCTTGCGGCTCACAGCCCGATTCATAACCACTATGCTACCAGAGCTCCTTACTAGTAGAATAGTCTATTAAAATTTGGAAACTGCATTTCGATTAAGACTTATTGACCTCTGCCCCCATTGTTTTTTAAATACCATTGTCTTGAGTCTTTCCTCCTGGTACATTGAACATTGCACCAATTGGTATTTTAATTTTAATTTTAATTACCAAATATGATTTGATATATTCATAGAGTGGTATTCTATTGTATTTACTTATATTTTGCTTTTTTCTTGTTTTTTTTTTTCATTTTTCTTGATGCTCTATAATGCCTTATTTTACCATTTCTTTTGTTTGAACAACCTTTGTCAGCTAGTGACCAATTCTATTCATTTTCCTTCTGATAATCTATTTATTTTCCATTAATTTATGATACTCCAATAGATAAATATTTAGGACTGACAGTTCTTTTTTCTCAGAACTTAAAAATGTGCCACTCCCTTTTTCCTCCATTATTTCAGATGAAAAAATCCAGTGTCTTTCAAATAAGTGTTTCCATATAGGTAATATGTGATTCTATCTGCCTGCAATATTTCTTTCTTTTTAGTTTTCAGAAGTTTAATTTTATACCAGCATAAGTTTCTTTGAGCTTATTCTTTTTGGCTTTGTACAACTCCTTGACTCTGATTTTGTCTTTTGTAAAATTTGAGAAGTTGTCAGCCATCATCGCTAAGAATGTTCTTTCAGCCTTACTTTCTTCTCCTTCTCCAACTCTGATGGCACAAAATGTTTCATTTTTTGTTATTGTCACAGGGATTCTTGAAGCTCAATTTTTCCCACCTGTTTTTTATTATTCAGATTGATTGATTTTTTTTTTCTGATTTATTCTGCTATCTCCACTGTATCATTGAATCAATCCAACATATTTTTATTTTAGTTAATTTTATTTTAATTTCTATCACTTCAGTTGTTTCTTTTTTATAACTTCTTTTTCTTTGTTGGGGTTTTCTATTTTTTTCATTTGCTTTACGATTATTAGTAATTTCTTATGCATTTTTATAATGGCTGTTTTAAAATCCTTTTCAGATAATTTCAACATCTGATCCATCTCAGTGTCTGCATCTGGTTGGTTGTTCTTTCTCATTTAAGTTGTGAATTTCATGATGTTTGGAAAAACAAGTGTTTTGTGTTTTTAGGGGATGGTGTGATTGTCTTATTTGTTTTAAAATTTTATCATAGACACTTTGCCTATTACGTTGAAGACTCTGGTTCTATTTAAATCTTCCATTCTAGGAGGTCGTTGTCCAGTTTAGATGCAGCACACAGGCTTTAGTTTGCTTGGGTAGGCAAGCAAAGACAATTAGAGGTTCTGATCCTTTGTGGGGCCAATCTTAGTAAGTCTGATTTGTCTTCTTCTGAAAGCCCTCCCACTGACCCCGATTGTTGCCACTGAAAATACAGAGGGGGCTTCCCCAGACCAAGTCACATGGTGGCTATAGCTAGGGAAACGGTTTCTCTAGCTCATGTGGGAAGATAATAGCTGTTTTTATGGGTTCGTGTTCAAGCTGAATACACCCTGCTAGAACTGTCCAGCCGCCTGGTTCTCAAGTAGAGGAAGGAAAGCTTCAAGTCAGGTGGGGAAAGAAATTTCTTCCTCCTTATGCTTAGTATCAGGGAATTTTTGCTTCATATATTTTCCCAGTGCCACTAAATAATGCTGGTATTCCTAGAGGAAATCACATTTGATGGTTCTGGGACTACTTTTTGTTGCTAGGTTGTGGTTAGCATGGCTGGATATGCGGGCTGGATTGCGTCTACCAATTTGCATAAGTTTTAAGACATCCGATGATCTCTGGTAGCGTAGTGGTTACGAATCCGGCTGCAAACTTCAAGGTCAGCAGTTCGAAACTATCAGCTGTTCCGCAGTAGAAAGATGAGGCTTTCTGCTCTGGTATCAGAAACTCTGTACAAGGTCACTATGAATCGGAACCGACTCCACGGCACATAACAAGAACAACTATTGTGTTGGAGTCCTGATGTGGTGCTGAGGGTTAATGCATCAGACTGCAAAGTCGTTTGAACTGCAAGGTCGGTGGTTCAAGCTCACCAGCTGCTTCTTGGAAACCTTATACAGGGTCGCTATGGATCCATTGCACTAAACAGCAATAACAGCACCTATCGTGTGGGAATCTTTGTGTGGCGCTGTGGGCTAATGTGCTGGATTGCAATTTTGGTTTGAACTTCAAGGTCGTCCGTTCAAGCTCACCAGTAGTCCCTCCTTAGAAACCCTATACAGGGTCACTATGGGTCAGTACTGACTCGATGGCACTTAACAACAACTACTGTGTTACTCTAGATTCTTGGTGTCCATAACCTCCTCTTTCTGTTTTTCAGAGTGCCCCTTTAGTTGCCTCTTAATAAATATGGGTTTATTTCTACTTGCAATTATCCAGCCACATAATAAAATTTATACTTTTTTATTATGTGAATTGGAACATAATTCAACAAGATGTTAAGGTCTCCAATGAAAGCAAATATGTTGTCATATAATAAGTGGTTTAAACCAGAAACCATCTTTTAAGATGTTTAACATACAGTATGGAAGAGGCACCTACTAATCAGAGCAAAATTAAACATCAGGTACTGTAAAAGTGTCTTTCAGCTGAATATCAACTCTGGTTTAAATAAAGTTCCACAGGTGTATCTACTCCAGAGACATTTTAACATACTAATTTTTGTTGTGGGGTCCTTGGAAGGCATACACCAGGCATAGTCTCACAAACTTGCCTCTCCATAAAAGCAAACCCATTTTGTTTATAAGTTTTCCTGGCACTAATATTCCATGAAAGATTTTCTGTGGTAAGAAATTTTTTATCACCCTCAGAATTTACTTCATCCGAAGTGTTGTATGAGATGCAATCATTTAATTAAAAAGTTCTTTCTGAAAACATTTAGGAGCACCTAATTCTGCTTTGATTTTAAATAATCTGATAAAATATTTTATAGTATTAAACTTCAATTTGTTCAAGAAATAAGACTTAGATTTATGGCCAAAGAAAATGTTTATTATCTTTTAAATATATAATATTAACTTCTTCTAATGTTGTTATTCACAGTTTCAATGTTTTCTCTTTCTAGCTTTAAGGGACAATAGGATCGAGCTGGTTCGAGCTTCCTGGCATGAACTGAGTATCAGCGTCAGTGACGTGTCTCTGTCCGATGAAGGGCAGTACACATGTTCTTTATTCACTATGCCTGTCAAAACCTCCAAGGCCTATCTCACTGTTCTGGGTAAGTACAAGAGATTAACACTAGCACTACAGGATAAGCACTGGAGTGCTAGGTTGATGTGAACTGCAAGATTGGTGGTTCAAATCCACCAGCTGTTCCTCAGAAACCCTAAAGAGGGTCACTATGAGTCTGAAGCAACTCGATGACATTTAGCAACAATAATAATAGTAAATAAAAACCCAACAGATTGATGTAGACACTAAGACTCCATGATTTATCCAGAGAGATATATACTACTAAGACTCCATGATATATTATAAGTATATAAATACATGTATGTATATACATATGTATATTAAGGAGTCCTGGTGTGGGTTAATGTGCTGGACTGCAAAGCCACTTTGAACTACGAGGTTGGTGGTTCAAGCTCACCAGCCACTCCTTGAAACCCTATACAGGGTCACTATGGTTCAAAATTGACTCTACGGCACTTAACAACAACAACATGTATATTAAGGATAATTTTAGTAGGCATATTTTAATCTATAGCATGCGATATTATAACAAAAATGTATTTTAGATATAATTTAATTACATTATTCATTTTATAAATAGATGTGCAAAGATTTAGGTAACAATTGAAGGCCACATATTTGTTTCTCAGCCAGCACTAGATACCAGGTTTTTGATTCACCATCTGAATTTCTTTGTATAAAACAATCTCTATGTAAGAGGCCTCAAAAATTCATGGATTTTTTTTATTATCTTTGAATTCCATTTTCTCTGAACTTTTATAATCTTCCTTGCATTGTGTATATTGTGATCAATTCAAAGTGACAAAATAATGAACACATTGAGTTAAACTTGTGTCTAAAATGTACTCCTCCATCTTACCACATCAGTCAACTGATTTATTGCTTTCAAAACACAACCACAAAAATCTCTCCTGTTGAGTTAATTCTGACTCATTGTGAACCTACAGAGAAGTTCTGCTTTGTCCTACATGGTTACTAGAACATCCCCATAGAGTTTCCAAGGCTCTAAATCTTTATGGAAACAAACTGCCACATCTTTCTCCCAGGGAATGGCTGGAGGGTTCCAATCACCAACCTTTCGGTTAGCAGCTGAGTGCTTTACCACTGCACCAACAGGACTGCCTTGCTTCAGATATCATCCCCTTATATACTTTGGGGCATGTAAATTTTCCTAACATTTTTATGAATCTTACTTCTTTTAGCTTTGTATTGTCTAGATTCCTAAATGAAGTATGTGATGCCACTTGTGCACGCAGCTGGTAGCTTTTTTGTGCTTTTATTCTCTAAATATTGGACCATTTTCCCAAAGGTGAAAGTGACACAAAAAAGCAATACATTCATAACAGATTCTGAGGAAATAAAGTTACAGCTTTGAGCTTTCTGTGATTTCACAGACGTCAGTGGCCCAATCAGCTGAAATTGCTGCAGTTCATTGAAACACACCTGTGTACTGAACAAGTTAGAGGAATTTAAAGATTGATTTCTACTTTTTTTTTTTTTTTTGCCCCTAGCTTGCTTTCCTTTTTAGATAGATAAAGGCAAAAAGTTTCATTTTAAAGGACTAATACATGCTGTTCTTTTGGATGGGAATATTAAAGTTAATCCAGGTAGTGAATTGGTTTTGTGCATGGGATATGAAATATGTGTCTTTGCAAGTCTCACTGGGACTATTTTATAAAAATGTTCACAAGTTTGCCATTAAGGACAAAATATAGCCACTAAAATGGAGTATTTCAGGATAATAACAGCCTAGGGTTAATGTTTTGTTCTGTTGAGAGCTACTTTGAGATGCAAAGAATAGATGACTGGCTGAATTGAGTTTATTAAATGGTGGTGTGACAATGATAAAAATTTTAAAAAAAGGTAATATGAAGGTGAAGAGTAAAATAACAATAATAAAAACCAGCTAGTAGAAATATGTTGATCTGCCTTTTATCTTTATTGTTGTTTTAATTTGTATTTCTCATATGGTGCTTTCCACCAATCTTATACTTTTTCTTCTTAAAATGAATTATATAGTCAAATTATGGGACTTCTGGTGTGGCACTATAGGATAAGCATTAGACTGTCAACAACAGGATTGGCAGTTCAAACCTACCAGCTGATTTCCAGAACACTATACAGAGTTGAAATTGACTCAAATATACTTAACCAGTCAAATTATGATGAAACAGTCTGCCTTTATTATTGATTCAATTTAGGAGAATAAATTTTAAAATTTTACCATCTCAACAGAATAATATAAATATATTTTATTGTGTTATTTAAATCACCTGTGCAATATTTCTGCATATTAGTTATCTGCTTATTCACTGAGTGGTTTCAATTAGAAAGGGTAGCATATGTTGAGCATTTAAAAAGATACTTAAATATAAAATTGCGTTTCTAAATTAAACAAGAGACATTTTCTACTTTAGAAGCATAAGAAAATTCAGTATAGCTGTAAATATTGGTGCATCTATCCCTTGTTCCAAAATGTATTTTTTCAACAAGTTAAGAAAGGCATTCTCATTTTTATTATTTAAGAATTATGAAATCATAAATATAAAACACTGTTTTCATTGAATCAAAATTTCCTAAATAATAAAGATAATATATTTTGTGGATTTTGTTCCAAATGTAAACATTCCTTCTTCTTAGAAATGTATACTGATAATTTTAAAGGATATCGATTGAAGGGTTTTGATAAAATTTTAGTATTAGTGATGTTGTTGTTAAGTGTTGTGAAGTTGGTTTTGACTGATAGTGACCCTGTATAGGATTTCTGAGGAGCAATTGGTGAGTTTGGACATCTGACCCAGAGAGTCAAACCGAACTTGTGGTCCAGTGCATTATCACGCAGCGCCATACCAGAACTCGTAAAAATAATAATATTGTTGGTAAAATTTTGTGATTTCATGAAAATACTACCTTGAACAAAATTCATTTTAAGTACTTTCTCTATACGGGCACTTGTGTATCCGTATTTCTGTATCTGTCCTGGTGTGGCACTGTAGGATGAAGCACTGGAGCACAAGGTCAGTTTGAACTTCAGGGTCAGCAATTCAAACTCATCAGCCACACCTTGGAGACCCTATACAGGTTCACTATGTGTTGGAATCAACATGACGGCACTTTATAATAGCAGCAAGTATTAGTTGCAGTAATTATTGGTACCCTATTTGACAGAGTAGAACTACCCCATACCATTGCCTAGACTTTAATAAACCCACCAGCTGCTCCTCAGGAGCCCTGTACAAGGTTGCTATGTGTCCGAACCAACTCAAAGACACTTAACAACAACAATAGCAACAATCTTTTGAATAGCAATTCTCTTGTGTCTTTCTCCTTCAAAAGCCCTGATGGGTGCCAACGTTTAATTTTTCAGTTGGAAACCAAGCACTTTAGCCTTTGCTTGACCAGGGAATGTTTATCTATCTATTTATCTATCTATCTATCTATCTATCTATCTATCTATCTATCTATCTATCTATCACATACTGTTGTTGTTAAGTGCTGTAGAGTGCAAATCGAGATCATAGTGAGACTGCTTAAGGTTTCCAAGGAGCGGCTGGTGACTTTGCGGTTCAAACTGACCTGGTGGTCCAGTGCATTAACCTGTAGCACTATACCAGGGCTCTATTTATTATATATTTGCTGTTGTTGTTGTTAAGTGCCATCGAGTCGGTTCCAACCC
>NW_006408586.1:4237500-4256437 GCF_000296735.1 Chrysochloris asiatica
ACTATATCTGACAGTGTTTCTCTGCTATTCATAAGGTTTTCAGTGACTAAATATTCAGAACTAGTTCATCACTCCTTCTTCCTGGTCTGTCTTCATCTAGAAACTTGTCTGAAACCTGTCCACCATGAGTGACCCTGCTGGTATTTAAAATACTGGTGGTATAGCTTCCAGAATCATAGCAACTCACAAGCCAGAAAAGTCCAAGAAACTGACAGATGAGTGGTGGGCACATTAGTTTATGAAGGCAATAATCACAGGATGAAATCCATCCTAAAGACTGTTGTTAATTTTATTCCTTTGTTTAATTTTCAGGGGTTCCTGAGAAACCTCAAATTAGTGGATTTTCATCACCAGTTATGGAAGGAGATTTGATGCAACTGACTTGTAAAACATCTGGAAGTAAACCTGCAGCTGACATAAAATGGTTTAAAAATGACAAAGAGATTAAAGGTGAAGTCAAAATGAATGTTCTGAAAATATCATGAAGTATTAGAAAAAGGCATTATATTATATATGCATATATTTCAAGCCACGGTAAAATTTTCTGATTAAGTGTAATTTGTATGTGATTCATCTATTTCTTAAATTAGGTAACTTTGCAACATATAATAATAAATACTTGTTTACCTCACTTTCCACTTCTATAAAATGGGTTTAAAAAGGATATAGATGCAATATAGGATATCTGGAGAAATAAATGAGTTAATAGGTGAAAAACAGTCATGCTTAACTCTATGTAATCACTAAAACCAAATAAATAAATGAATAAATCCACTTCCACTAGGTTTATTTTCACAAATACAAATCAGTAAATAGGACAGAGTGGAACTGTCTCTTAGTGTGTCCGAATATGTAAATATTTACAGAAACAGACTGTTGTGTCTTTTTCCCACAGAACCAGTAGTGGGTTGGTGCCCAAAAACCATTTCATTGGCTACAGAATGCTTTAACCACTACACCCCTGCTGCTGGTTCATGCCATCGAGTTGGTTCCATTGTTGTTGTTGGGTACCTTTGGGTGAGTTCCAACTCATAGTGACCTGGTGCACAATAGAACACAATACTTCCCAGCCCTCCATCATAATTACAATCATTGTTGCACTTGAGCTCATTGCTGCTATCACTGTGCCAATCCACCTCACTGGGAGTCTTCCTCTTTTTCGCTGACCCTCCACTTTATCAAACATATGTTCCTTTCCAACGACTGGCCCCTTCTGATGTGTCCAAAGTATGCAAGACAAAATCTCACTCTTCTGGCTTCTAAGTAGCATTCTGGCTGTGATTCTTCCAATACAGGTTTATTTGCTCTTCTAGCAGCCAATGCTACTTTTAATCTTTTTCTCCAACATCATAACTCAAATGCATCAGTTCTTCCAACGTCTTCTGTATGTATTGTCCAACTTTCACATGAATATGTTGCTGTTGTTATTAATTGCCATCCAGTCAGTTCCAAATAAAAACAACTACATAAAGGGTTCTAGGAAGCTGCTGATGTGATTGAACTGGTGACCTTGTGGTTAGAGCCCTGTGCTTCTCCTACAATGCTACACTAGGAAGCTATTGAAAATACTGTGGCTTAGCTGAGGCACACTTTCTTTGTTCTTGAAAACTGTGAAGAAGTCTTGTGCAGCAGATTTGCCTAATGCAATATATCATTTGATGTCTTTACTGTGGCTTCTATTAAATTCTGTTGTTGTTGTTGTTAAGTACCATCGAGTCGGTTCTGACCCATAGCGACTCTGTACAGGGTTTTCTAGGGTGTAAATCTTTACAGGAGTAGAAAGCCTCATCTTTCTCCCGTGGAGCGGCTGGTAGTTTCGAACCTCTGACCTTAAGGTTTGCAGCCTGATTTGTAACCACTACGCTACCAGAGTTCCTTAAATTCTGTAGACAGAACAAAATCAAGAAAAGCAAAATGAAGTCTTTCACAACTTTATTTTTTCTCCATTTATCATGATGTTATTTATTGGTCCAGGGGTGAGGATTTTTGTTTTCTTTACATTAAGGAGCAACCCATACTGAAAGCTGTGGTCTTTGATCTTCATCAATAAGTATTTTAAGTCTTCTTCACTTTCAGCAAGCACGATTTTATCATCTGCATATAGCAGGCTGTTAATCAGTCTTCCTCCAATCCTGATACCATGTTCTTCATTATATAATCCAGCTTCTAGGATTATTTTTTCAGGATACAGATTGAATATGTATGGTGAAAGAATGCAATCCTGGCCAACACCTTTCCTGACTTAAAATCACTCATTGTCTCCTTGTTCTGGTCCAATTTCTGCCTCTTGTTCTATGTACAGATTCCTTATGAGCACAACTAAGTATTCTGGGACACCTATTCTGGTCAATGTTGTTGACAATTTATTATCATCCATGCCTATCAATAAAGCACAGGTAAAAATCTTTCTGGTATTCTCTGCTTTTAGCCAACATCCACTGCTCTCAGCAATGATATCACCCTTTCCATGCACTCATCTGAAATTGGCTTGTACCTCTAGCAGTTCCCTGTCAATGTACTGTTGCAATTGTTTTCGAATTATCTTTAGATAAAATCTACTTGCATGTAACATTAATATTGTCCAATGATTTCCGTATTCTACTGGGTCATCTCTCTTTAGAGTGGGCATAAATCTGGATTTCTTCCAATCATTTGACCAGGTAGCTTTCGTCCAATTTTCTTGGCATAGATGAGTGAGTGCCTTTAGGGCTGCATCAGTGTGTTGAAAGATTTCAATTCTGGTAGACTTGTTCTTTGCCATTGTATTCAGTGCACCTTGCCCTTCTTCCTTTAGTACCGTTGACTCTATCACATGCTACCTCTTGAAGTGGTTGAACATCGACCATTTCTCTGTGGTACAGTTACTGTGTATATTTCTTCCATCCCCTTTTGATGCTTTCTGCATCAGTCAATATTCTGCCTATAGAATTCTTCAGTATTACAAGTCAAGACTTGAATTTTTTCTTTAGTTCTTTCCACTTGAAAAACTCTAACCATATTCTTCCCTTTGGATTCTAACTCCAGATCTTTTAGTTGACCCTTGAAATTTTCTTTTTAGCTCTTTTACCTAATTATTTCTTCCATTTGTTTTAGCATCTCTACACTGGAGTGTAAGTTTCAGAGTATCTTGGTATTTTCCTTCTTTCTTATATTCTTAATATCTTTTCTTTCTTCCTCTATGATGCTTTTGATATTTTCCCACATGTCTTCAGGTAATTCTTATCTAATACATTAAAACGGTTCTTGAGATGATGGAGCTTTTTCACTATCTTTTTCCACAGATGCAATCAATTTGAATTTTGTGTTTTCCATTTGGTGAGGTCCATGTGTACTGTCATCATTTAGGTGGATTAAACCAGGTATTTACAATGAAAAAGTCACTGGTCTTGCAAAATTCTGTCAAGCGATCTCCAGCATCATTTCTGTCACCGAGGTCATATTGTCCAACTACTGATCTTTCCTCTTGGTTTCCAACCTTTGCATTCCAATCACCAATAATTATTAACATATCTTGATTGTGTGCTTGATAAATTTCATACTAAAGAAGTTGGTGGAATTCTTCAATTTCATAATCACTGACTTTAGTGTTTGGTATGTAATTTGAGTGTTGGTGGCATTAACTGGTTTCCCTTATAGGTATATGGATATTAGCCTATCATAGACAGCATTATACATCAACATAAATCTTGAAATGTTCTTTTTGATGGTAAATGTGACATTATTCCTCTCTTATTTGTCATCCTAACATAGTAAAACATATGATTGTCAGATTCAGAATGGCCAATACCAGTCCATTTCAGCTCAATGATGTCTAGGGTATAGATCTCTGTGCCTTCCATTTCATTTTCAACAACTTTCAATTTTTCTAGATTTATACATTATTTGTGTCATAACAGTCTACTCTACTTTGGGGAAGCAGTTCTTTCCCAGTTGTATTTTGAGTGTCTTCCAACCTGAGGGGCTCATCATTTGACACTCTATCAGACAATATTCTGCTGCTTTTTATAATGCTTCAGTATTCAATATTATGGTGCTAGCTGACAGTGCTTCATTGCTATTCATAAGATTTTCAGTGGCTAAACATTCAGAAGTAGTTATCTCTTCTTCATCCTAGTTTGTATTAGCATGACTCATAGTGGTCCTGTAAGGTTTCTGAGACATAAATCTTTATGGGAACAGAAAGCCTCCTCTTTCTCCCATGGATTTCTTGATGAATTGAATCTGCTAACATTGCACTTAGTAGTCTAATGGTAACCTATTATGTTACCAGGGCTTATAGGTCTCCTTGAGGGAAAAAAAAAAAAATCACAAAAACAAAACACCGATATCCAGTGGATTCTGATTCATAGTGGTTTCTGAGGCTGTAAATCTTTATCAGATCAGAATGTATCATCTTTCTCCCACAGAGCAGTTATTGGGTTGAACCACTGTAGGTTTACTCAATGTTTATCCCTTTAGCTCCAGCAGGACTCCTAAGTAAGTGCTCAAAAGAATTGTTCAGAAGACAGATGCATTATTTAGTTTATAGTCAGAGAAACTGAATGAACTCTTATTGTTCAACTTGTTTGTTTCTAGAGTTATAAAGCTCTAAGAAGAAGACTGTTGCTGTTGTTAGGTGTTCCAGAGTCCAATCCAACCCATAGAAACCCTGTTCAGGGTTTCTAAGGAGTGGCTGGTCATTTTAAACTGTCAACCTTGCTTTTAGCAGTCCAGTGATTAACCTACTGAACCACATCAACTAATTTTTAGTCAGGTTTAAAGTAAAAAGAAAAATCTGTCTCAGCAAAAATATGCAATAATTTCAATATCCCACAGAGTTCTGTTCATACCTGATCCACATCAATTTAAACCACATGTACATATTTAGGGAGTTCTGGCATGGCACTGCAGGTTAAGTACTGGACTGCTAACCACAAGGATGGTGGTTGAAACCCAGCAACCACTCTTTGGAAACCCTATTCAGGTCATTATGAGTTGGAACCCATTAGATAGGACTTAACAAAAACAGCCATACAGATTTGTACTTTCTTTTTTTTTTTTTTTAAAGAAGAACAAGACGTTTACAGATGATTACTAGAAAGGCTACTCCTGTCATTGTTCCCCTGAATACAGATACCTTGGGTCTAATGTTACAACCATACTCCTCCATCTTTGAATCAATTCCAACTCATAACAACTATATAGGCAAAGTAGAACTGCTCCATAGTGTTTCCAAGAATATAATATTTATGGAAGCAGATTACTTTGGGTCTGATGTCACAAGTACATTAAAATCCAAGTATAAGGTTTGATTATGATGGTTGTTACAACATATTTCCTATGTACATAGTGATATGTGTTGTTCTTAACATTACCTTCTATGAGATTGCTTAATGAAAACCATTCTGGTTAGCTTGCAATTCTGATACCTTATGTTATCAGATAAACAAAATTATTAGTGATAGACATATAGACTGAGGAGATACAACTGGCCATTTAACTGTGAAATTATAGGTTTATAATCAATATAAATATTCTATCTACCCATCCATACACACACATATCAAATATAGCCTTCTTTGTTTTAGAATTATAACTATATCTTATAGAAGAAAATTTGAGTGACTACAAATTTTGAGACACAAGTCTAGCATTTTTCCACATTCCAAAGTTGAGTTACTTTATAACCTGATTCTTGCATTCTGCCAGGCCTCTGAAGCAATCATTCTAATTCTTACTTAAGGATATGTTTATTTAGGCGAATCTGGATTTAGCACTCTCCTAAATAGAAACATCACTACTTTCAGACTTGTCTTACAACAAGGATCTGATCAAGCCACTTATAATGCTTAAGCACTTCTGATGAAAAGCCTTAGTCTGAAAAACAAATTTTAAATCCACTTCTTATGGTCTAAAAGAATCTCCAGGTGGCAAATTTCTACGTATGTATGTATGACGTTTTGCGTGAAGTTCCTGGTTTTTTGCTAGAATGCCCTTTTACCTTAAATACTCTTCTGCATTGAACTGTCTCATGACAATCATGTATCCCTCCTTTAATGTGGAAATGGGTAGTATATGAATAATTTTGTCAAGACAATCAAAAGAAAGTTGGTTCCTAGTAGTTAAAGGTCAAGTACATCTCTGCTTCTCTACTTTCAACTTTTGTATTGTCATCTTGTGCTGTGTTTCTTTCTCTACTGAGGACAGTAATTTGTCACAGTGTCACGTATAACTCACAAACTCTAACTTATGGTTATGTAGATATTAAGGAATAGGATACAATGAAAAAGCAATAGGATGTGAACAGGCAGGATATACTCAGGACTAACTCAGAAGCACATGATGAGATACTCAAGTGAGGTTTCGAAAGGGCACCTGTATCCCCAGAAAGTTCAGCTTCCAGTATTGTCTCCCTCAGGAAGTTTCTTCAAGTCTTAGCAATTTGAGTTTATATTGGTCAATCCATATATTTACTATTAACTATGTATACACACCATGTTTCTTTTGCATTGTATCCCATATCTTAAAATCTACATAAATTATAGTTTGTGGGGGAAGTGAAGAAAAAATACAAGCCTCAACTTTCATTATTAAAGAATTCTCTGGATAAATTATTGAATGATGCTAAAATCATCAAAAGAAGATGGAAGGAATACACAGCGTCACTATACCAAAAGGAAATGGTTGATATACAACCATTTCAAGAGGTAGTACATGATCAAGAACCAATGATACTGAAGGAAGAAGTCCAAGGTACATTGAAGGAATTGGCAAAAAACAAGGCACCAGGAGAAAGTGAGGTGGCACTGGAGACATCTATGCCAAGAAATTTGCAAGACCACTATTTTGCCAATTGATTTGAAAAAAATCTATATTTGTGCCCATTCAAAAGAGAGGTAACCCAATGTAATGTGGAAATCACCAGGCAATATCCTTGCTATCCCATGTGAGTAAAGCTTAGCTAAAGGTAGTACAAAAAAGTCTGCAAGAATACATTGACAGAGAACTTCCAAAGGTTAAAGCTAGATTCAGAAGAGGGAGTGGAATGAGGGATATCACTGTTGATGTCCTATGGATCTTGGCTGAAAGCAGAAAATACCAGAAAGATGTTTAGCTGTCCTTTAGACTATGCAAACACTTTTGATTGTGTGTATCATAAACTATGGAAAACATTGCTAAGTATAAGTATTATGGAGCACTTAATTGTGCTCATGAAGAATCTGTACATGGACCAAGAGGCAGTTGTTTGAACAGAACATGGGAACATTGAATGGTTTAAAATTAAGAAAGGTGTGTGGCACGATTGTATATTTTCAACATACTGATTCAACCTGTATGCTGAGCAAATAATCTGAGAAGCTGGGTTATATGAAGAAAAATGTGGCATCAGGATTGGAGGAAGACTCTTTAACAACCTGTGATATGCAGATGATACAACCTTGCTTGCTGAAAGTGAAGAGGACTTATAATACTTACTGATGAAGATCAGAGAGCACAACCTTTGGTATGGATTGCATCTCAATGTAAAGAAACAAAAATCCTCACCACTGGACCAATAAACAACATTCTTACCAACGGAGAAAAGTTTGAGGTTGTCAAGGACTTAATTCTTCTTGGATCAACTATCAACATTCATGGAACCAGCAGTCAAGAAATCAAACAACATATTGCATTAGACAAATCTGTTGCACAAGACATTTTTCAAGTGTTGAAGAGCAAAGATGTCAACTTGAGGACTAAGGTTCACCTGACCCAAGCCATGGTATTTTCAATAACCTCATATGCATGCCATAGCTGGACAGTGAATAAGGAAGACTGTAGAAGAATTGATGCTTTTGACTTATGGTGTTGGAGGAGAATACTGAAAGTACCATGGGATGTCAAAATAACAAACAAATCTTTGTTGGAAGAAGTGCAGCCAGGGTGATTCTTGGAAGCCAGGATGGTCAAACTTTGCCTCTCATACTTCAGACATATTGTCAGGAGGGACCAGTTGCTTGAGAAGGACATCATGTTTGGTAAGGTGGAGCGTCAAAGAAAGAGAGCAAGAACCCCAGTGAGATGGATTGGTAAAGTGGCAGCATCAATGGGCACAAGCATGGGGTTGGCCCAGGACCAGGCAGTGTTTCGTTCTGTTGTGCATAGCGTCGCTATGAGTAGGTACCTACTTGATGGCACCTAAGAACAACAACAACATCAAGTATGTACGAGATCTGTTCATACTCATTAAAGCAAAATGTCATGTGTGTCTATTTTAGGCCAACTGTTTGCTGTTGTTGTTGTTAAGTGCCATCAAATCGGTTCCGAAACATTGTGACACAGTATACAGTTTCTGAGGCTCTACTGGTGAGCTGGTACCACCAACCTGGCAGTCAAGTGCTTATCCTACCACATCACACAAGGGATAAGGTCCAAACTGCTTGAGGTAAAGTAACTCTTAGCCCCACAATTAGGAAGGTAGCAAGGTCTACTCAGTTAATTTATAGTTTCATGAGAAGCTCATGGTGTACTCAAATTTTAATAAAATAATTAATTGTTGATAAATTGCACTTCTGCTCTGAATGCCAAATAGTTGTGGATGATATTTTATTTATTATAAAAACATAAATAAGTTTAAATTTGTAAACCACTGTCTTAAGACTGAGTTCTCTAGAGAAGCAAAACTGTGGAATCCTGGTGTGGTGCCATAGGTTATACACTGAACTACAAGGCCGGTTTGAACCTCAAAATTGGCAGTTTAAACTCACCGGCTGCTCCTTGGAAACCCTATACAGGGTCACTATGAGTCAGAACCAACTTGACAACACTTAACAGCAACAATAGCATAAATGTATTTATAATATGTATATTTATGTATGAGGAGCTCTGGTAGCATAGTGGTTACAAATCAGCCTGCGGACCGCAAGGTCAGCAGTTCGAAACTGCCAGCTGTTCTGCTGGAGAAGGATGCGGCTTTCTGCTCCCGTAAAGATTTACAGCCTTGGAAACCCTGTATAGGGTCATTATGAGTCGGAACATAGCCATATGTGTGTGTATGTGTATATATATGTGTGTGTGTGTGTGTGTGTGTGTGTGTGTCTTTATACATATATAGGTACAGAGAAAGAGATTGAGATTGTTTTATCTCAAGGCAATGGCTCATATTGTTGTAAAGGATTGCAAGTTCTATGACTCATGTATCATGCTGGAACCTTCTGATTTCTGTAGTTGCAGGGCTAACAAATGAACAATCTGCAGGTCAGATTGCAGGCTGCTGACCCACAAGCAGCAAAGGCTAAAAATCCCAAAGACCAATAGACAACACAGCAGGCTGTTCACTCAAATCCAAAGAGTCAGAGTTCAGATGATGGATGACCAGCCAGATGCAAGATCTAGAACCAGCAAATGCAGATGAACTTTGTCAGAAAATTCATATATATTGGAAGCAGACCACATCCCTGAGGAAACTCCCTTTTAATTGATTGGTAGCTCATAACCAATCTCATCATGGAAGTGATTACATCATATGAGATCCCATTACTATCAAACCTCTGAAACCACAACCAAGTTGACACAGCCACAACAATCATGACCACCATGCTTTAGATCACTTCAATGAAAACAAAAATATCAAGATAAAAACATGTACAGAGTCGTTACATAGTTCTGTGATGTATTCAGAGATGATGAGGCTTCCATTTGCCCCCCAAAACATGACTATTTAAAGTATATTTATTGCTCCAACACTTGGATTCATCTTTAGCTTTCTGTTTATAACTTATTTTTCTGTTTACATATCCCGTCTTTCCAAACAGATGTTGAACTTCCTGAGTAATATAAACTTTATTTTCACAAGTGCATATGAAAGTATGATGAGTGCAGTACTCTACACCGAGTACACATTCATTACTGTTGCTATCCTCTGGATATGCTAAGTGAAATTTCATTCGAAAACTCTCAGCAAAGCACTCCTCATTGAAAGGATGCTTCCTCCTTATTTTCGTCATTTCAAAGATTAAAATGTAACTTTTTATTACAGTTTGAACTGCTTTTACTACAAAAATCACTTGACATTTTTTAAAAGACAAAGCAGAAGCAAACAATAGGTTTATCCAATCCAGTTCAATTCTATAGGAAATTATTGAGTACTTTATACTTTCATAGCATTCTATGTTGCCTGAATAATGATCAAAATGAAGATAAAAAAGATTTATGTCCTAAAGGCATTTAAGATGTCTTTAGAGAGATGAGACATTTAAGGAGGATATTTTCCTATAAAGAAGAACATAGGGCACAATGCAATTTCCAAAACAGTTATTACAAACATTTAAAAGTTTATTTTCTATATATTTTAACTTAGCATTTAGCAGTTCAGCATCTGAACACTGTGTTGTTTTCCAAACTTTGTATATTGGATATGTAGAACTGCAGAGTGACTTCTATTTTCAGTATGAATTGTATGTCTGCAAAAATCTTTGTCTTCCATCTATCACAATCTAACATATGCATATAATTTGCAAGTTCCTAGATGAAAATTGCTTGAAAATGCTAGCTGATCATATTTTCCTGGCCAGAGTTGCTTCATAATACATTATCCGGCAGTGGTTCTCAAACTTTAGCTCACATTCTCATCACGGATGTGATCAGATTGCAGGGCCCGGGTACATTTTCTGATTGAGTAGGTTTAAAGTAGAGCCTGAAGATGTGTGTTTCAAAAAAGTTCCTAGGTGTTAATTTTGCCCCCATTTGGAGACCACACTGGTTTAGGGAATATAAAAATGAGAGGCATCAGTAATTTAAAGAAATCTTATCTCTATCTATGAGTTTTGTGGAGGGGTTTTCTGCAAAATGAGGATTATAATTTTTACCTATAAGTGCTGTTGCAAGGATATTTTTTTTTCTTTTTGAGAAAAAAAATAGAGTTCAGCTTTAGAGAGTAAATCATGTTTCCATTCAACAATCCTGACACCTTTTGTTTCATGTCACTGACTGGACTTCCCCAATGTAACATCCCACTGCTTCTTTGTGTTTCTTCTTGCATTCCTCTTTCTTTTCCTAATCCTTCCTGCTTTCCCAACTTGGTCCTTGGGCAAGTGCTGTTCTTTTGGTCTCAAATGGTTGATTAATTTAAGAAGTGTATACCTCCCTAGTATTATTCCTCTTGCAAACCTGTCTGCAGAAAATTGAACCATGGGGATGACTTTTGAAGGGTGGCTAAGGGCTGTAGTCTCAAGGGTTTGACCACAGTTTCTCCAACCAGTAAACCTAGTCTTCTATGATTTTGAATTATGTTATTCATTTTCTACCATTCTATCTAGGACCTTCTAATGTTATCCCTTTCAGAGAAGTTGATAGTTTTTGTTGGACACAATCTAGATCTGGTTTCAAGATTATAGAGGTTGAGGTTTGCTTAATTCATGAGTGCAATGGACTTATTATTTCCATGTATCTTCAATTTTCTTCACTCTTCTTTGCTCCAGACAGGGAGAGACCAATGATTGCACCTTAGCTGGTCCCTCATCTGTTTTTAAGACCCTAGTTACTACTCATCAGTGTAGTATGCAGAATCTTGTCTTTGTGGACCATGTTATGTCTATTTCTTCTGGTGTCCCCTGAGACTATGTTTTTGAATCCCCAAGTCCAGGGACTTATTCCCTCCAGGTATTTATTTATGACTAAAATATTTTCATGACTTTGCATTCTGTATACTCTACTATAGAGTCATTATATGGTGCTGTCGGTTAATGCAAAGACTGCAAAGTTGGTTTGAACTGCAAGGTTGGTGGTTTAAACTCACCAGCCAGAACAGACTCAATGGTACTTAACAACGATAACAATATACTCTACTATATTCATGAGTATATTTGCTTCAAGGATATTTTATGAACTGATAGTTATAAAGTGTTTTTACATACAAAGAATCACTTCATAAAATTTTAGATATTGTTATTATCACATTCAAAATAATGATTATACTTGCATGAAACACTGAAATAGCATTACACATGTAAACATTTAAAAAAGAATAATTTTAAAGGAATTAGTAGTTCAGTTCAGGTAAACACATGTAAACATAGAAGAGTAATGAATGTAAAAGATATGAACTGGCTACCATTTTGTTATTGAGAAAGTGGAGAACAGCTATAGTTTTGGAGGAGGTGAAGGCTTAACAATGCATGAAGGAATATAGGCATTCAGTAAATTTCTCTTAAATTAGTAAGTGGATGCTAAACAATGAATAATGACTAATCATATGGGTTGTGGGTGAATGTAGGTGACATGATATTCTAAAGAAAGAATTGTCTGGTTTTTGGAAAAATGTAAAAACATGTAATAGAAGTAATTCTGAAGCTTTATATATGAGATTACTAAAAAGGTAAAAAGAGAGGCAGAGGATAGCTCATGGAAAATCTTTTCTTTCAATTCAGATTGTTTTTGTTGTTAAGTCCTGTAGAGTCAATTCCAACTTATAGCAACCCTGTATAGGGTTTACAAAGAGTGGCTGGTGAGTATGAACCACTGACATTACATTTCAAATGGGCACTATATTCAAATGCTAATCCTGCAGTGTCACACCAGGGTTCATTAGAGTTTGGAATTTATTTTATAGACTTCTAGTGTGGCACTGTAGGATCAGCACTGGACTGTGAACCACAAGATTGGTGTTACAAATCCACCAGCTGCCCCTTGGAAATCCTATTCAGGGCCATTATGAGTGGGAATCTACTCTGTTGCACTTAGCAACAAAAGCAATGAGACTTTAAAAAAAACACTTTATTTTACAAAGTTCTTGTTTAAGCTTTAAGCAGGAAAATGAAACAATCCAAATTTTAATGTATCTCAGTGTTTTTCTCTCCTCCTCAATCCTTGGATTCATGAATTCTTTTGTTGACTCTAGGCACCTCTGCATCCAAAACTATAGATGGCTTCACTGATCTTCTGTGTAGCAATGGAGTCTGAACATTTGGCATTGAGTGTGGAAAAGAGATGTTTATTGACTTCTCAATGTCTCAGTCAGCTCCCTGGGAATTCGTATTTATTCCATATATAAAGTTTCTAATTTGTAGCTTGAGCATCTACTATTATAAAATCTTGAAATTTCTGTTATAACTAAAGAGATTGTGAACATATTTCTATGATAACACCCTTATGTTTTTTCTTACTCTTGAGTGTAGGACGACTTGTGATTATGTGATCAGTCCTTAGATTATGTTAACTTATTTGACAAAAATATATTGCAGATGTAATTATGGTCACTTTTGAGTTAAACAAAAAATAATCCTAAGTGGGTCTGACGTAACAAAGCAAGTTCATTAAAGAAGAATGAACATTTGAAGAGTCTTCCTACTACTTACCTGGAAGAAAATTCATGCTGTGAACTATCTATGGAGATACAGTGGTAAAAACACCTTTAGGAGCTGAAAGGGGGTCCCCAGCAGATTGCTAGCAAGAACATACGGGTATAAATCTTATAAATGCAAGGAAATGAATGTTGTCAACCATCAGTGATTTTGGAAGAGGACCCTGAACCTCAGATCCCTGGCAGACATGGTGATTCATACACTGTAGGAATAGATAAAAACTTCTAGCAAGTGTATAATGAGATACATAAATATACATTTTTACTAGATTTCACTTACTATCAAGAATGCACATTCCATACATATCCATATATTTTTAATTAATTAATCAGATTTTTACTTTTTTAATCAATATTTTTATTTTAAAGCTTAAAGCAAGTACACACCTCAACCATTCAGGAGTCATTATCTGAGTAATTCTGAGATTATAATATAAATTTTAAAAATTGCTAACTTTTTATCTCATAATTGCTGATAGAGAAACTAGAAAGTAAATCTCTGCTTATATTCTCCCAAAATTATTTTAAAAAAATTATTTTATGCCTTCTTCATGTGCTTGGATAAATGCCCCACCACCCCTCCTTTGTTCTCAAACTCTGTATTTCTTATGGACATCCATTTCTTTATAGCTATTATGTGTGGGACAGAAGAAGAGATGGTCATTGTTTCTATCTGTTTGGGCTAATTACTATATTTGGACCAAAAAATAGCTTTTAAAATTTATGAATCAGATATTTATATAAAAGGGTCTTTTAATTCTTTGAGCAATATAAATTGTTTGATTAAAATAGTTTCTAAACAATACCATGGCCAAATTGATATCTTAGTGTACTAAGAAGTGCACTAAGTTAGTAGCTGCTATGTGTTTTTGTTGTTTCATTTGTAATGGGGAAGCTTTGGTAGGTTTTTTTGTTTAGTTTTTGTTTTTTCCATCAGTAGTGGAAAACAGAGAGATAGTTGTTTTTACTGGGATCATTCTGTAGTATAATAGATTAGAGTTGGATTATAAAGTTCTAAATGCATTTTTTTGTCTACAAGTTCAATAGTTCAAACTCACCAGCTTCTCTGTAAGAGAAAGATGAGGTTTTCTACTGTTGAAAAGATTTACAGCCTCAGATACCCAGTAAAGAGTTACAATGAGTCAGAATCAACACGATGGCAGTTGGTTTGGTTTTTCGTTTTATTTCATTCACTAGTTTGAGTACTAAGTATTTTGCATTTCACTTTGGTTTGCTTTAATTAAAATAATTCTTACATAGTCTCATCCCTCCAAGAGAGAGACTAATCTCATTTTTGTTTTTATTTTTATTTTTATTTTATCTATCTAATAGATAACTCCTTAAAGAGTTCAGTAATTATGTACCTGTTGCACTTATCCCTTACTAATCAACTTCCTCATTTGTGAACATATTGTATTTAGGATAATAGTAAAAAGAAACTACTATCTGACCATTTGCATATTTACCACAGAGGACTTGAATGAACTGCACCAAGATGTGAAGTGAGAATAATACAGGATGTAATCATTAAGATTGTGAAGTGAGAGTAATACAGGATGTAATAATTAAGATTGTACCAACTCGGCTATGCTACGGATGTCAGTAGTTTGGCAGTTATGTAATGATGTCGTCATCTTACATTTTGTGCTCTTATTTGCTCATCCTTCATTTTTATATAATACTTAAGTTTTAATTACAACCTGGTCTTCGAGATCTAGCCATGATGATGTGAGGAGTGAGTATATAAGTCAGACATGAGGTTAGCCATTTTCCTTATTTAATTTTCTTTAACAACTTTATTGTTATGTTATTCATATAGCATGTAATTTAATATTAAAAGTGTACAATTCAATATACCTAGCATATCCACAGAGCTGTACAACAGTTACAATAATTTGTTTTAGAACATTGTCATCATCTCAAGAGAAACCCTGTATCTACCTGCAGACACATTCTATTTTCCCCTTACTCTCCCAAACAGTAGGCAACCATGAATACAGTTTATAGTCCTCTAATTTTGTATATTCTGGACATTTCATACAAATATAACCATGCAATATGTGGTTTTAGTGACTGGCTTTAAAACATGTTTTATCCACATTATAACAAATTTCAGTACTTCATTCACTTGAATTTCTGAATATTATTTCATCTTCTTTTTTTAAGTGCTGTTGAGTCCATTCCAACTCCTGGTGACCTTGTATAGGGTTTATAAAGAGTAGCTTGTGGGTTTGAACCACCAACTTTGAAGTTAGTATAGTTCAGTGCTTATTCTATAACACAACACCAGGAATCCATTTCCTCGTGTAGGGATACCATATTTTATTCATCCATCCATAATCTGGTGTACATTTGTGTTTTTATAATTTTGGACTATTGTTAATAATCCTCTGTGATTATTCACATACATGTTATTGTGTAGAACTATGCTTTCCTTTATCTTGATTATAGAACTAAAAACAAATATTGCTGGTCATATGATAATTCCATTTTTATCTCTTAAAAACTGAAAGATTTTTGTCCAGTGTAACTATTCACCCTTACAATCCAATCAGTAGTATGTTGCTGTTGTTGGGTGTTCTGGAATTGCTTCTGTTCTCATAGTGACACTGCACAACAGAATGAAACACTGCCCAGTCCTGTACTGTCCTTAAACCGTTGTTATGTTAGAGTCCATTGTTGCTTCTTGTTGGAGGGTCTTCTTTTTCATTGATTTTCCACTTTACTAAGCATGTCCTCCAGGAACTGATACCTCTTAATGATATGTTCAAAGATTGAGAGATGGAATCTTGCCCTCCTCATTTCTAAGGAAAATTCTACCTACACTTCTTCCAAGATGGATTTGATTGTTCTTCTTTCTGCCCATGATACTTTCAGTACGCTTCACTAACACCATGATTTAAATGCATCAAATATTCTATGATCTTCTTTATTCATTGTCCAACTTCCACATGCATATGAAGGCATTGAAAATACCATGGCTTGGGTCAGGCACATCTTAGTCCTCAAATTCTTATCTTTGCTCTTAAGAATTTTAAAGAGATCTTTGTCAGCAGATAAGCCTAATGCAGTACATCATTTGCTTCCTTGACTGCTGTCTTTATGAGTGTTGATTGTGAAACCGAGAAAAAGAAATCTTTGACAACTTCAATCTTACTGGTCCATTTGTGGGGATTTTTTTTTTTTTTTTACATTGAGATGAAATCCATTCTGAAATCTGTATTCTTAGATCTCATCAGCAAGTACTTCAATCCTCTTTGCTTCCAGCGAGCTAGGTTTTATCATCTGCATAGGTTATTAATGAGTTTTCCTCCAATCCTGATGTCATGTTCTTCTTAATATAGTCCAGCTTCTCAGATTTTATGTAAAGCATTCACATTTGATAGGTATGGTGAAAAGACACAACCTTGGTACATACCGTTCCTGATTTTACTCTATTTGTTTTTGGTGTTAAGTGCCGTCGAGTTGGGTCCGACCCATAGTGATCCTGTATAGGGCTTCTGAGGAGCAGTTGGCGAGCTCAAACGGCTGATGTTGCAATTCAAATGATTTTGCAGTCTGGCGCATTAACCCACAGTGCCACACCAGCACTCTTTACCCTATTTAGTATCCTGTTTTTCTTTTCAAATAACTAGCTCTTGGTCTATGTACAGTTTCCTCATGAGCACAATTAAGTGTCTGGAATACCCATTTAGTGTAATGTTATCTATTGTTTGTTCTGATACACATAGAATTTCTTTACATACTCAATAAGGCACAAATAAACATCAGGTATTGTCTGTTTTTAGCCAAGATTCATCTGACTTCAACAATGATGTCCATCATTCTATGTCCTTGTCTGAATCCTGCTTTAGTTTTGGGCAGCTCCCTATTAGTGTGATTCTGTGATCATTTTTAAATTGTCTTCAGCAAAATTTGATATATATGTGTATTAATATTTTGTAATGATTTCTGCATTTCTATGGGTCACCATTATCGTGAATGGGCACAAATATGGATCTCTTCCACTAGTAGACTATCTTCAAAATTACTTGTCATTGACAAGTGAGTGTCTCTAGTGCTGCATCAGTGTACTAAAAGATTTCAATTTGTATTCTGTCAATTCCTGGTGGCTTTTTTTTTTTTTAACCAGTGCCTTCAGTGCAGCTTTTAATTCTTTCTTCAGTGCCATCAGTTCTAGATAATATTATACCTCTTGAAATGGTTAAGCATTCAACCTATTCTTTTTTTGTTTGTTTTGTTTTTAAATGTTTTATTGTGAATTATATGATAGTTTACATGGGAGAAATTAGTTTTACATTCATCCTATCCTATGTAGTTTCATTCCATGGCTACAATCCCTTCCATGCATCATCAGCCAAACAAAGGGTATACGTGCAAGCCTGCCTCACCCCACACATCAACCAATTCTTTTTAGAATGACTGAGCATGCCTTCCAATTCTTTTCTGTTGCTTCCTGCATCATTCAATATTTTGCCCACAGAATCCTCCAGTTTTGCAATGTGAGCCTTGAATTTTGTCTTCAGTTCTGTCAGGAGCTTGATAAATACTAAACATGTTCTCCCATTTTGGTTTTCTAACACCAAGTCTTTATACATTTTATTAAAATACTTTATTTTCTTGAACCATCCTTTGAAATTATCTGTTCATGTCTTTTATTTCATCATCTCTTCTAGTTACTTTAGCATCTTTACTTTGGAGATCAAGTTTTAATCTCTTTTGACATCCATTTTGGTTGGGATCATCAAAGGATTCTTGAGCATGGAAGATGGGAAAAGCTTTCATGTATATGATTCTTCTTGAGAAAAAGGTGGAGAAATTGTGGGGCTAGGATAACAAAATTGTGTGTAGTATGAATTCAGAAAGGAGTTGATCCTGTCCAAGGTGGATTCAGCTGAGAAAGAATATGAGAGGCACTAGCAGGACTAAATGGACACCACTCGTCTGTCCATCATGCTGTGGTGACTTGAGTTGCTGTGATTCTGAGGGCTATGCCACTGGTGTTTTTAATAGCCAGCAGGGTACCCATGGTCGGCAGGTTTCAGATGAGCTTCCAAACAAAGACAGACTAGGAAGAAAGAGTGATGAACTACTTCCGAATCGCTAGTCACTGAAAACCTTATGAATAGCAGAGAAACACTGTCAGATACAGGACTGGAAAATGAGCCCCTCAGGTTAGAAGGTGCTCAAGATGCAACTGGGGAAGAGATGGCTCCTCAAAGTAGAGTTGACCATGGTGACATGAATAGAGTTAAGCTCATGAGAGAAAAGCCCACAGAACCCTCATTTGCTGATGGGCCACAACTCAAAATGAAGAGAAACAGCTGTAAACATCCATTGAAAATCAGAATATGGAACGTAGGAAGTATGAATCTGGGAAAATTGGAAGTTGTCAAAAATGAAATGGAACACATCGATATCTTAGGCATTAGTAAGCTGAAATGGACTGGTATTTGCCATTTTGAATCTGACAACCACATGGTTTACTATGCAGGGAATGACAAATTGAAAAAGAATGGTGTTGCATTCATTGTCAAAAAGAAAATATCCAGATCAGTCATGAGGTACAATGCTATAAGTGATAGGATAATAATATCCATGCACCTACAGGGAAGCCCA
>NW_006408586.1:4258846-4287217 GCF_000296735.1 Chrysochloris asiatica
TCACTATGAGTCGGTTCCGACTTGATGGCACCTGACAACAACAACAACAGCAGGACATATTACTGGGTGGCATGCATGCATTTTTCTTTAGACTGCAGTTCAAACTCAGGGCTGGGTTTCAGGTACTTGGTCACTCTCAGTGGCCATCATACAGAAGTCAGGGCTGGAAACACTGATTCTTGTTTCAAGGACTGGTCTGCAGCTAGTCACTTCTGTAAAACACTTGTAAGGAGGTTTATTAAGCCCCTACAACATTCTTTTCTCATTTGTTCCAAGGTATGACTTCTGGGCTAAGTGCGCCAGATGCATACTGCGTATCTTCATAATTGCTCAAGCAAAGGAAGAGAGAGTTGCAAGGTCTTCAGCATTTCTCAAGAATTTGGTCATAATATTTTAGTTAGTAAATGGCCTAGGATTTAATCCTGTTTTCTGGATTCCTTCCCCCTCCCTCAACTCATTGTTTATTTGTTTACTGATTTTTATAGATTATATTACTGAAGTCTCTTTCTCCTACAGTGTGGTTTTGTCCGGGGTCTTTTTTCCTTATGTCTCTTTTAAGCTGTCTACCTCTGTTACACTTGGCTGTTTCATTCCACATTTGTCACCTGATTTTTCAGTTTTTACAATGCTCTCACCATTAAAAAAAAAAAAAAACCTTTGCAGGAGTATTTATCCACGACAATATTTGAGATTTGTTTGACCATGACCCACAGCCATAGAGTTTATTCCAACTCACAGCAACCACATAGGACAGACTAGAACTGCTCTATTGGGTTTCCAAGACTACAAATCTTTACAAGAGCAGACTGCTTCATCTTTCTGTCTGTGGTTAACAGTCCAGTGCTTATCTTATATATCATCAGGGCTCTTTGTTTGACCATAGAAATGTTTTCCTTGGGTTTCTCTTTTTCTATTTGTTTTGTTTTATTTTTCTGGTAAACTAGCTGATTTATGGCTTAGCTCATTGTTTTTATGAAGCTACCAGCTTCCTCATAATTGCTTATCATTCAAATACCCATTGTTTTCAAAAGAATCCTCCACTTGATATTCTTTATGCTCTTTTCCAGATTGTGATTTTCGAGAGAGCTTCAGTACTCTCTCTTCAAATAGTTTACATTTTTCTATGGGCAAAATCTCTCTGTCACTGTTTTTTAAGTTGGAAATATGTCTTTTGTCTCTTAAAGAAGCATCCCGGCTTTATCAGCATATTGTTGAGAGTGAGGATGGTAGACTCTGACCTTTATGGATTGCCTCTCCATGCCTGAAACCTCTACTCAATGAGTGATGGGATGAGAGGGAACTGGGACAAGAGGTATTGAGCCCAAGCACTATTGGCCTGCTATTTTCTTGCCCTATGAGCAGGGTTTGTTGTTGTTGTTAAGTGTTGTTGAATCTATTCCAACCCATAGCAACCCTGTATAGGTTTTTCAAGGAGCAGCTGGTGAGCTTGAACCACCAACCTTGTGGTTCAAATGACTTTGCAGTCTGACACGTTAGTCCAGAGTGCCACACCAGAACTCCATGTAGAAAAATACAGATTCAACCTTTCAGTCATACTCATCTAGAATTTAGCCAGCTTAACACAAAGTAGGAGTCCTGGTGTGGTGTCGTGCGTTAATGAGCCAGACTGCAAAGCCACTTGAATTGCAAGATCGGCGGTTCAAGCTCACCAGCTACAGAAACCCTATACAGGGTTGTTATGAATCAGAACTGACTTGATGGCACTTCACAACAACAACAACAACACAGAGTGGAGTAGTAATGATGATAAGAAATAGTGTTGGTTTACTTTTGTCAGGAAGTTACTGTAACTCTTGATTGAGAGCTGTGAGAAGAATGGGTATTCCAGAATATTTATATTATGCTCATGAAGAACTGTACATAGATGAAGAGGAAGTTATTGGAGTGAAACAAGGAGATAGTGAATGGTTTAAAAAATCAGAAAATGTGTGAGCCAGGATTGCATTCTTTCAGCATACTTATTCAGTCTGTATACTGAGTAAATAATCCATTCTATATGAAGAAGAACATGGTAAGGGTATTGGAGGAAGAATCATTATCCAACTGAGATATGCAGATGATACAACCTTGCTTGCTGGAAGTGTAGAGGACTCTAATATATTTACTAGTGAAGATCAAAGTCTATAGTTTGCTGTATGGATTGCATCTCAATGAAAATCCTCAGAAATGGACCGCTAAATAACATCATGATAATTGGAGAATAGATTGAAGTTGTCAAATAATTTATTTTGCTTGGGTCCAATGCTCTTGAAGGCAGCAATCAAGAAATCAAATCATGTATTGAATCAAGCAGCTCTGTTGCAAAAAAAAAAAAAAAAAAAAACTTTTTAAAGTGTTAAAGAGCAAAGATATTACTTTGAGGGCTAAGGTATGTCTGACCCAAAGTATAGAATTTTCAATTGCCTTCTATGGACGTGAAAGTTGGATAATGAATAAGGAAGCTGGTAGAAGTATTGATGCATTTGAGTTATGGTGGTGGAGAAGAGTATTAAAAGTACCATGGACTGCCAGAAGATCAAATAAATCTGTTTTGGGACAAGCACAGCCAGAAAGTGCTTGAAAGCCAACATGGCAAGACTTTGTCTCTCATACTTTGGACATGTTATCAACAGGCATAAGATCCTGGAGAAGGGCATCAATCATGCTTGGTAATATGGTGGGTTGGCAAAAAAAAAAAAAGAGGAAGACCCCAATGAAAAGGACTGACACAGTGGCAGCAACAATAGGCTCCAACATAACAATTGTAAAGATGGCACTGTACCAGGAGGTGTTAAGCTATATCTGTATAAGTTCTCTATGAGTCAGAACCAACTGGATGAAACCTAACAACAACCTTTACAAAAATAGTGATATTATCTTCCCCATTCTGGTTCTTTGTTGTTAAGTATCATTGAATTGGTCCCAAATAATAGTGACTATGTGTAGAGTTTATGAATAAAGGCTGATGGGTTTGTAGTTAGCAATCCAATGCTTATCCTACAGTGCTACTCCATTCTGTTTAGAAGGGATCCAAATTCTATCTTTGACACTTTCCAAGAAATGTTGAGAAAAATGATATTTTCCTTTAGGTGAGCTTTCTTAAGTTTATTTTGTCATAGAAAACTTAACATGCACAAAATCATCAAAATAGTATAATGAAATTTGAAAATTTCAACATTCTAAAGTGGTGCTATGGGTTAATGGGCTGGCCTGCAATGTCACTTAAAACCACAAGTTCAGTGATTCAGGCTTACCAGATACTTCTCAGAAATGACTTGCTGTAGGATAGACACTGGAGTGCTAATAGCAACAACAACATACATGGGGATTCTGAGGAATAGCGGGTGAGCTTGAATGGTAGACCTTGTAGTTCGCAGTTCAGTGCTTACCCTACTGCATCACACTAGGAATTGACTGTTGTTTTTGTTAAGTGTCATTGAGTCAGTTCTGACTCATTGTGACCCTGTATAGGGTTTCTGAAGATAGGCTGATGAGTTTGAACCACTGATCCAGTATTTATCCTAAAGTGTCTCACTAGCAATTGACTGGTGGTGGTGGTTATGTGCTGTGGACTCAATTCTACTCATAGCAACTCTGTACAGGATTTCCGAGGCTGTAAATCTTTAAGAGAGCAAAAAATTTCTTCATTCTCCCACAGAACAGCTGGTAGTTTCAAATTGTTGGCCCTGGGGTTAGCAGCCTGATTCATATCCATTATGACTAGGAAGAAATAAAATAGGAGTTTCAGGGAAGATATAAGGATTCTATATCAAGATAAGGATAAAAGAGTAGCTGGTGGGTTTGAACCACCAACCTTGCTATTAGCAGTCCAATGCCTATCCTACAGGACTTAAGAATTAGTGCTTAAATATCTAGAAATTGTATTGGAGGAAAATGGAAAAAGTAGCTGAATGGCTATTGTCCAAAAAGAAGATTACATAGTCCTGTGTTAGTTGTTTGCCCTCAAATTTTGCTAGTCATTTCACTAACATTATATAATAATAACATGACACAAATATTTTGAATAATGGAAGGATGAGCATGTATTTTTTAATTTAGTAAAGCTAGAATGAAAGCTTAGGAAGGGAGGTGATTTTTAGAAAGAATAAGCCAATTTGGAAGAACAAGTCTCAAAAGTTCCTGTTTGTTTCAGTCCTATGAATACCTCTGGTGTTCATATATCCAATATTCCCTAACTCTTCAATATAGAAAATGATCAGGGTCTGTGAATTCAAATCTGTATAAAAAATTTGCATGTGATTTCTAGACACATTACAAATTAAGAAGTGCTTCTAGATCACCATGTAATTCAGTAACATCCCAAGGAAGAGAAAAACAAAAAAAGTAACAAGCTAGGACATGGAATAAGAACATACAAATTAACAAATTTAGTATCAAACATAGATACAATTTCTATAGATTCTATCATGAACACATTTGTGATTGTTAAGTACCATCTGACTCCTAGAGACTCTATTTAGGTTTTCTAAGAAGGAGCTCTGGTAGCGTAGTGGTTACGACTCGGACTGTGAACCGCAAGGTCAGCAGTTCGAAACTACCAGCTGCTCCGCGGGAGAAAGATGAGGCTTTCTACTCCCGTAAAGATTTACACCCTCGGAAATCCTGTACAGGGTCGCTATGGGTCGGAACCGACTCGACGGCACTTAACAACAACAACATCAGCTTCTTCAGGAGTGCAGTGACTGTACTGTAAGCACTGAATTTTGAACCAAAACTGACGGTTCAAGCCCACCAGCAGCTCATCAAGAGAAAGATGACACTTTCTGCTCCTCAAAGATTTACAACTTCGGAAACCTTTACACAGGGTTGCTATGAGTCAGAACTGACTGGAAATCACTTTCAACATCAACAATCAGCTACTTAAGATTTGAGACATTACAAATTAAATACAAATATTGCTAAAGATCTTTTCCACATTAATTCCCAAGTATGCCATTTAACAGAAGCCTGGTTTGTAGATTTCAAGGTCAGTTTGAAAAAGAAGTCAGCGGTTCAAATCCACCAGCCGCTACTGAAAAACCCTATACATAGTGACATAGGGTCACTATGACTTAGAATCAACTCAAAGGGAATTGATAATATGTCATTTAATAGTGAATCTGAAGCATATACAATAAATTCTAATATGGAAAACTTAATCCATATCTTGAGAATGCTAAAATGAATCAAGTGAACAGCATTTTGTTCCCAAGTAAATTTCACTGTAAAGGTATATTTAAGTACTCAAAATATTCATATGAATGATTACATTCTTTTAGCTACCAAATGTGACAGCTTACTTATCTTATATTTTTCTTTGGAGATTTATCTTCACTTCACAAATATATTATAATTTCCATTAGGTATAACCAGATAGTTGTGAATGTGCTTTTCCTCAGTGCTTGTGGCTCAGATAAAGATTGTTTTCAATAAAATTTATGTCTAAAAGAAGAGAAGCATTTAGCAGTATAATCTGCATTTTTTTTAATGAAGTAGGAAGAAGTCTTATATCTCGTTATAAAATTTAGGTGAATTTGAAACCATAGGAATCAAACTGCTCTGCCCCCTCATCCTTTCATTTTCTGCATTTTCTCCTAAAATTAATATTTGGAAAAAAAAAATTGTATTTTTATTTGATCAAATTGAAATGCATTAAGTGTTAGACAAGCAGGCATTTGTTTTGTTAATTCATAAATATAGGGGGAAAGTGTTTTAAATAATGGCTTAAGTAAAAGAAATCTTTTAAATTGTGACCGAAAACATCACAGAATTTTAAAATTCATATCTTATTTACAGATGTAAAATATTTAAAAGAAGAGGATGCCAATCGCAAGACGTTCACTGTCAGCAGCACACTGGACTTCCGAGTTGACCGGAGCGACGATGGGGCCTCCATTATGTGCAGAGTAGAACACGAATCCCTCAATGCCACCCCTCAGGTAGCCATGCAGGTGCTAGAAATTCACTGTAAGTATACACTACTCCTTCCTCTTTTTCTCTGCTGCAAATCATTTTAATTATCACCTAACTTCAGGAAATATACCGCAATATGTAAGTGAAACAAATTAAAAATACACTCACTAGAATTACACACATTCAAAAGAAAGTCATCCATGTCTGAGTGCCATGCTAAACAATGAAGAAAAATAAAGAAAATATAAGATTAAGACTCCTATGTTTTAAATGGTTGCTTTAGGTATTTATGTACTTGGACAAGTGAATAGTGACTATGGCAAAATCAGAGTAGGAATTTCAGAAAGCCTTGATGAACTGTTTCTTGAAAAAAAATGTTACATGCAAATATGATTTCTTGTGTATACTTTTAAAATTAGGCCATATTTACTTTTTATATGTTATCAACTAAGTCTGTATGAATGCAAAGACCTACCTATTATATTTAAATGTTTATAATCATCATTTTATAATTGATATGGATACCATTAATTGGATAATTTCAACAGACCAAGACCAGTACTAAATGCCTTAATGGCATTATCTAACTGAGTACTCAGAAAGCCCAAAGAGTGGCTACTTTCTTTAGTCATAATTTATTACTGAGGAAACTGAAGAGTACAGAGATTGAGTCACACAAGTAGGAGACAGTATACTTGCAATCACGCCATTTTGACTTCTTAACAAGGTCCTAGAAAGGTATAGAAATGAATGAAGATATAGAAAGATAGATACAGAAGTGAAATATGTAAGCTAATGGGGAAAAGAGAAGAAAACAGGAGTTTATATTTTCTGAATTACATTTCTCTGTTTTACAGAGATTGTGGAATTTTTTTGCTGTTGTTATTTTTGTTTGTTTTTTGGATTTGGTTTTTAACTATGATTAGAAGACACCTAGTAATGCAAAGGGTTATGTAAGCATTACGATGCTAACTGAAAGGTTCAAATCCATCAGCTGCTCCATGGGGGAAGCATAAGGCAGTCTACTTTTGTAAATATTATAGACTTGGACACCCTATGAAGTAATTTGACTCTGTCTTACAGGATCGTTATGTGCCAAAATCATCTTGACAACTGTGTTTGGTTTGGTTTGGATGTTAAAATTATAACCTGAGTTTAGAATTTCAATGTAATGTGATGTTTCACAAAATTCTAAAACACTAAATTTTCATTTATTTATTCAGCAAATAATCATAGAGTGCCTACTGAGCACTTAAGTTACAGCTATAGATTAAAAAGAGTGTTAATAAAATCATTGAAGATTGTGACCAATTTCCAAACTCACCATCTCTCCAATTATTAATTCTCACATCCATTCTAGGAAAGAGTAAAATTAAATTAAATAAAGGATACAAAATATAACTTGTTATGCTTCCTTTGGAAATCCTATTTGGAGTCTCTATTAGTCAGAATAGACTCAATGGCACTAACAAACAACAATGTGGAGAAAAATGAAGCACAGAGCAAGGCAATAAGAAGGGTAGTTGCAAAGATGGATATGGTATCAAGGAAAGTAAGTGAGAGTAAGTGTATGCTTGTGTGTATGCTGAGGGAAGACTATACAGACTCTGAGGCCAAAACGTGGTTATTAATCTGATGTTTTTAGGAACACCAAGGAGACAAGTGTAACCAGAATAGAGATGTTAGGTAGAGTACTAGGCGAATAGGTCAGAGAAGTATCCAGAGACTAAATTTCTTTTCCACTTTTCTAATAATCACTCTCATTATAACATGCTCATTATATTTTTTATTCATAGACTACTGGTCATTGTGTTTACCATAATATTTTTAAAACTTCAGCTATACAAGGGGGCTTTAAAAAGTTAATTAAAAAATTCCATTATTTTTCTATTCAATTTTTCCATTTTCACTTTTTGAAAGTCCCTCATGTTTAGTTCATATTACTACTTTTTATTTTGCTCTTACTGAAGTTGATTCAGAAATAAGAATACATTATAGCCCAAATTGAGATTGTTTCTAAATTTCAATTTATTTGCAGTATGACTTTGTGAATATGATTGAAACTACTTGACCTTCAGTTATAACCTGAAATACAATATCTGTAAGGAACTTAAGTATATCTGAACCAATAGACTTTAAATAAACATCAAGTTTTCCCTTTTCTAGTTCTTATTTAATGGATAGAACTTTAAATATACAAAAAACTATATAATTTGATATATTGAGAGGACCCTGGTAATCAGCATTTTTACTGAAACTTTTTTCTAAAATAAATAACCAAAGTCAAGAAAGACTGTTCAAAATACTTGATTAGTAATTTCACTGTAATTTCCAGCATATAATGAAAGAAACAAACACTAATCAAGTCATGATGAGTGTCAAAGTTTGTCAGCCAAGGATTGCAAGAAACCTGAGTATTCAAGAAAAATTAAGTGCCTTGGTTAGCAGCAGCAAGAGATAATCATAGGTTCTATGTAAGAAAAATTAAACTAAAAAAAAAGCCAAAAAAAACACACAAAACAACAAAATAACCACTCACTTCCTTTGCATCTATTCATAACAAGTACTATAGGATTTTGAGTACTAAAACATATTCTAAAGACAGTCCTTGATTTCATGCTAGCAGAATTGAGGGAAATTACATAATGGGTTATTTTTTACTAGAAGGAGAAATATTGAAGCAAGACAAGTTAGTCAATTCTGCCATTGTCTATGGTTACTGAATTTCCTTGTCATTACCTTGTTTCAGACCTGGATATGGAATGGATTTATATTTCGTATTTGTCTCACTTTAATTTAGTCACAGAACTGTTTACCTTATCATTGTTCATATTTCTGGACAGTTGTTAATATTTTGGGGGACTATTTCAGACTAGCTGTCAGGTATAAATTGCCAGCACTCAAGGTTATTTATCACTTTTTTAGAGGTCAAAAGGGAAGTAGCTATATGCATTTCTTGGGTACTTTTAACTCTCCACCATATTTCAAATGTTGTTAAGTGTTTCTGAGTTGTTAAGGGTTTCCAAGGAGTGGCGGGGGGTGGGGTGGTGTTTGAACTGCCACCTTGTAGTTCAAACTGACTTGAACTGCCACCTTGTAGTTCAAACTGATCTTGTAATTCAGTGCACTACCCTGCAGGACTCCTTATTTCAAATATGCATTATTAGATAATAATTCATGGAAGAAAACAACAGATTTGCTTGTTTATTTTAAAGAAAATTTTACCTTAAAAATGGCATACTTGTAATAATTGGTCAATTAAAATTAATACCATATTCTGTCATTGTTGAATATGCAAGTGTCAAGAAGACAGAGAGTATATTCATTTGTTTTTCTAGCATGTATCGTTAAGAATCATCGAGTGGTTCTGACTTATAGTGACTCTGTATAGGGTTTCCGAGAACGGCTAGTGAGCTTGAACTGCCGACCTTGCAGTTCAAACAGCTTTTCAGTCTGACACATTAACCCACAGTGCCACACCAGGACTCCTTTCTAGCATGTAGCATACCAATATTAAAGTTTGTGAAGTTAAATAAAACTAATGGATGTTAAAAATGAACATTCCTTTAGGAATACAGAACACTCCCCTGAGATAATATAAGGAGTGGAGGACCTGAAAGAGGAGGAAGTATATGAAGCATCAGGCAGTAAGAAAATCAAAACAAATTGAACAAAGTTAATGTTGTTGCTGTTATGTGCAGTGGAGTCGGTTCTGACTCACAGCGACCCTGTACAGAGTTTCTGAGGCTATAAATCTTTACGGAGCAGAAAGCCTCATCTTTCTCCCATGGAACAGCTGGTAGTCTCGAACTGCTGACCTTGGGTTTCACAGCCCTATTCGTAACCACTACACTACTAGAGCTCCTTGTTGCTGTTGTTAGGTACCCTCAAATTGATGCCGACTCATAGCGGCCCTATGCACAACAAAACAAAACACTGCCAGATCGTGTGTCATCATAATTGTTATTATTATGTTTGAGAACATTGTTGCTGCCACTGTGTTAAACTATCATGTCAGTTGTTGTTGTTGAGTGGGTTCCAATCCATAGTGACTCTGTAAAGGGTTTCCGAGGAGCAGCTCACTGAGCTTGAACGGCCAACCTTGCAGTTCAAAAGGCTTTGCAATCTGGCGCATTAACCCACAGCACCACACCCTCCACTTTACAATATATTGTTTTTGTTTAGGTAAAATTAGTTATAGTTTTTATATGCACCTCATAATAATGAAAATAACATCCCAATGTGTGTTTCCAGAGAGAATAGAGCATGGGTCCACTGTGGGGAAAACTGTTATAGACTGAATCATGTACTTACACAACATAAATTGGAAAACTAACTCCTCTCTCTATGAATGTAATCCTATCTGGGAATATGATTTTCTTTGTTATGTTAACCATAACCCATTACCCTTGAGTTAATTTTGACAATGGGGCATCAAAAAATTTTGGGGAAATTTTTCTTCAAAAAATTTTTGGAAAATAATATGAAAAGATAATGAACTTTTTTTTTTTTTTCAGAATTTTTTGAAGCATCCTCATGTATGTGTAAATGCAGGTTGTAAAATTAAATAATAATTATTATATTTACTAAAATAATATATTTGAAACCAGCTTTTTAAAAAGTGCTTTATTGTGAATTGAGTGAAATTTTACTAATCAGCTTTACATTCAACAAGTCACACATTTGTTTCATCTCAAACATAACAATCCCCTCCCTGCAACAACAGTCATCCTACCTTCTCCCTGTGGTTCCCCATTTACATCTTATATTTCACAAATGAACAAAGTAAAAATGCTTAATGCATACATACAAAACAACAAGTATATATCAATTTAAGTGTACAAAGGGCTCATTCTGCAAGCCAGCCTCTTGCCCTTAGGAGATAGCTGTTCTGTCTCTCCATGCCACCACCTCTTGCCATCTCTGCTGTCATCACTTTTCTAGGTAGAGATCTCAGGTTCCTTTCATACTCTTACTTCTTGAGGGTCCTTGGATCATCTGTTCCTGAAATGAAAGATTGACTACTCAACCTTTTTAGTTACAAGTCTTCTACAATTTTGATTTAGACAATCACAATTAATCCTGTTAACAGTTACTTGTACTTGAATCATAGACTTCTATGAGCATCATCCTCCACCCCTTTCACCAGACCCGTCTGGAAAAGAGGAAAACTATTCAGTGAGGATTCTCCTTTACCCACCTCATTCTGAAAATAAGCACAACCATGAAAGTTTATAGGCCCCTTTTTCTTGATAAACAATATCTAAATTATCCATCTCTATCAATTCAGTACACTGAGGAGGCAAGCTTGTTTCTTGCTATGAAGAATTTTCTATTCTAGTTGAAAGTATGATCAACTGCATCCATAAACAAAATTTCTAGTTCATCAAACTGTAGCATTTATATTTGTTCACAGTATCAGACATCTTTATCTTCATCTGGTTGGGTTTGGGCCAGTTTAAACTTAGCCATCCAAGCTAAGTCAAATGGGTACCAAATGGGAGTTCACACAAACCTCCCTACATTTCAAACGAGCTGACCTCTTCATGCTCAGCCCTAGTCCCCATGGGCTTGGTCAGTGCCTAGGGGCTAGGAGTTCATACAAATCTCTAATATTCAGATCAGCCAGCCCTTCCTCTCATTTCTCCCATCTCAAGGTCAATGGGTGCCAATGGAACATGTCCAAACTTATTCCGTGTCTTCATTGCTGCATTTCCCTCACTCCTATACACAAATAGACCCAGGTGGTCATCAATGAGCATATTAGACTGCTCAATGGTTCCCTTTAGCTTTCCATCCTAGAAATGGGTTTTATTTCTTGACTTGATGACACCACAGCAAGCAGCTTGCTTGAAACTCAAAAAGCCAAATAGTTCCTTTCAATAAGATTCTTCTGTAGAAACTTGCTTTTACTAATTAAGCTTATATTGTTTTAAAACCACATTAAACATGCAAATTAATTACATAAAGAGGCAATAAAAAATAACACCAAAATTTGGAATCTACGTATTTATTGTATGTTGTTGTTGTTAAGTGCTGTTGAGTCAGTTCTCACCCATAGTGACCCTGTATAGGGTTTCCGAGGAACAGTTGGTGAACTTGAATCACTGACCTTATGGTTCAAAGCAGCTTTGCAGTCCAGTGTATTAACCCACAGTGCCACACGATGCTAAAATACCTTTTTCTATTATCTTCTTAGTCAATTTAGTAGAGAATAAAACAATGACAATAATGTGAAACAGAAATAACTGGAACAAATAAATTACACATTTATATTTTAACTTCCAAATTAGTGGCTGTAACACTAGTAACTAAATAACTGCATTACTAAAGGGACAAAGTAGGCAATTCCCTGCTTTACCACTAACTGTGTAGCAAATGGTGAAGTCACTAGAGTTGATGTCACCCAGTGCAGTAATTCAACACAGACCACATAGAATCCTTAGTCATATGTATTACAAATTTAATCATAAAGAATCTTTGTTGTTGTTAGGTGCTGTTGAATTGAAACTGACTCTTAGCAATGTTAAGCACAATAGAACTAAACACCATCCTGCACCCACCTCATAATTGTTGATACGCTTGAGTCTGTTGCTGCTGCCACTGTGCCAGTTTATCTTGTTGGGGATCTTCCTCTTTTTGCTGGCCCTCTACTTTACCAAGCATGATGTACATATCCAGAGACTGGTTCCTCCTCATAAATGTATGATGTGTGATGAACGAAGTCTGGCCAACCTGGCTTCTAAGGAGCAGTCTGGCTGTACTTCCAACATAAATGTGTATGTTCTTCTGGCAGTCCATGGTACTTTTAATATTCTCCTCTAACACCATAGCTCAAATGCATCAATTCTATGATCTTCCTTCTTCATTGTCCAACTTATCACAAGCATATGAGAAAGTTGGACAATAAATAGGAAAGTCTGTAGAAGAATCCTTAGTCATATTTATTATCATTTTTAATCACAAAATAATATGTGATGTAATAGTAAATCACAGAATAGTTCTGTACATGTTTCTACATTGATTTACATTAGAAACTAAGTGAAACCTTTATTGCATATCCTTATTATCTTTTAATTTATAGTTAATTCTCAAAAAATTATTGATATATGTTCAGAAACAATTAATTACCACAATAATGTAGCTAAAACACCAGACATTTTTATTGAATCATTGGCCAAAATCACACCAGTAGCAATGAAAACATTATAAACTTTGAGTGTAAGCAGATGAAACCACATGATTCAAAATATCATTGTAATTAGGTAATAATGAGACCTCTGATGGGAGTGCATTAGATGATTCAAAAATAAATTAGCTTAGAATTCACCTTGTTGTATATGTATAGTTATGCATGTAAAGTGAGTTTATAAAAATATTTTTGTTTTAGCTATCTAAAATATTAAAATATTATATTTCAGATGAAACACTGCAATGATATTTTATAGACAAGCATTGTGCTGTATCCCTCTCTGACAGTATCACCTACTGTGATACACACATGTCCTGAAACCCTATAGAGACATTGGTGGCAGGGTCAGCATAAATCAAATTCCCATTTAGAAATGGATTCAGGCTTCCCCTTCCTGTATAGTCAAGATTCTTTGTCCCAAACCACTTTTGTGACACTTCTACCTTCTCACCTTAACTACCCCAAGTTAAATCAAACCATACGCAGCCATCCCCAGGACCAAGTCACTGGGAACTAGCTTTAGCTCAGGAGTCTGTGTAACTCCCTACACTTCCGACAAGTAAGCTTCCATCAATCTCTTTCTCTCTAGATCACAAGCTAGGTGACTCTATCCTCCACTGACTGCACATGCAACATGTCTCATTCCCTCAGTCACCCAGCTATGTTTAAAGGCCTTAGGACTTTGTCCATATGACTGTATGTACAGTCATCTTCTAAAGTAGCTACTCCAAACTAAATCAATTTCATTGTTATTATGTGTTGGTTAATTTTCTAAAATAGCTCACAAAATTCAAGGAGACCATTATCTAACTTACAGTTAACCATGTTTTATAAACAGAAAGGAAAGAAGTATAGAGATACAACAGGAAGATCTGAGGAGTTCCAATCACAGGGTCACTCTTTCCTGTTAATGGGGGCCAACAAACACTGAGGTGTATCATTTTATGTAATGTCATTATATTTGACTTTATATCATCTATGAGTAGTTTATATTTGTTTAATAAACATTGAATGTGTAGGCTATTTTATTACAGATATATAAAACATGTTAATTGTAGCGTGCCACTTCATTGTTTACAATTTCTTAGTATGTTGTTACGAAAGATATATTTATTTCATAGTGCCTGCAATACATTTTTCTTTAAAACTAGTATCAGCATAATAAACAATTTAAAAATATGTAGTAACACAATGAATTTTGATTTTTCATTTTGTCCTTCAAAAGATGACAATATGGATTTTTTTCTTTTCTCTTTTCAACAAATGAGTCTTCTTGAAATGTCAAATGTCTTATTTGATGTGGAAATTTGACAAGGGGCTTTTCTGAATGCTTTTGGCAAGTAAGATTTCAATATTCAAGCTGTCAACTAGTTTGATTTTTCTCTGCTCTCCAAAGCTACTACTAATTCAGCTACTAGGAATGCCAAATTAAAGCTGTGCATTTTTCATTACCACATTACATCATTAATATGGGAAGTATTTATATGATAAACATTTTCTTTTCCACGTATTTTATCCACCACTCCTCTCCCAGTTTGTCATACTGTGGTGTCTTGGGTGTTGCTGTGATGCTGGATGCTATGCCAGTGGTATTTCAATTGCCAATGGGGTTATATTTTTATAGTAGCTCTAATAATATGAATAGCATATTGGAAAAACGGATTGATTTTAAGCTGAAACATTAGTAAGGATAATAAGTGAAATACATCATAGCACTTAAGTGATGTATGCTACAACCAGTAGCTGCAAAATATTATTGATACAAATAAACAAAAATATTGATAGTAACTTTTCAGTATGTCTAGATACCTCCTGTATAACCATATTTTTGTCTATATGAATATTTTGTTCATATTTCATTTGCCTCAATCGACTCATTTTCTTTACCTCTAAAGAAATCCTGCTAGGTCAAATACTCTGTATATGAATTATTTCAAATGCTGCTTCTCTAGGAAATCTTCTTTGTCTTAGACAAATGCATATAATATATCCATCCCTCTAATAACTTCTATAGGGCTTCATCATAGTGCTATGGTGCCTACGTTTTTTATTCACTTTTTAAAATTATACATGACTTATCATTTTTATTTAGACTAAATTCCTTTTTGATACTACCATTGTGGGCCGATAATAGCACTTGTACAGCAGTAGCAGAGTACCATGAATACATAGGAATTTGTAAAATAGAGATGTTGTTGTTGTTGCTGAGTGCCGTAGAGTCGGTTCCGACCCATAGCGACCTGAACAGGGTTTCTGAGGCAGTAAATCTTTACAGGAGCAGAAAAATTCATCTTCTCCCACAGAGCAGCTGGTAGTTTCGAATTGCTGACTTTGCGGTTCACAGCCTGATTCATAACCACTATGCTACCAGAGCTCCTTAAAATAGAGATAGTAACACAGAACTAATTTTTCACTAGAAGTAAAAGGAACTTTACACGCTATTGAAAAGAACATACCTGATTATTGTTGTTGTTGTTTTTCTGAAGTGCTGTCAAGTTGTTCTGACTCATAGTGAAACTGTATAGGGTTTCTGAGGCTGAAAATATTTGCAGGAGCAGAAAGTGACATCTTTCTCTAGTGGAGCTGCTAGTGGACTAGAACTGGAGACCTTGTGATTTGCATTTCCGTGCTTCTCCTATAGAGCCACTGTGCTCTGATACCTGATAGTTTTGATATTATCAAAGGAATCTTTGAGTTGAAATTAAAATAACAGTGTTAGCTTTCTTACAGAATTTCAAGCAAGAAAAATAAATTAGACATTTGTTTGTAAAGTAAATTAGACATTTGTTTTTAAAGTCATACTTGCAAAGAATTAAGTAGATAATAGTGCTGCCAGTGTAGCACTTGGGTTAATCCTTCATATATCAAACCAATGTTCCAAGGAGAAAGTGGTGGATCTTGAGGTGTAGATTGAGTTTGATTTATATCTTTTTATAATTTAGGCAAGTATCATAGTGGCTGTACCCAGAATATTAAGCAATTATATCATTTCTAGGGTAAGCAAAAATATGAGAAGCATCCTATGGCAAGACACTCAATTTTCACACTTGTTTAGTGGTTCTTCGTGTGGCATTGTAGGATAAGCACAGGACTGCTAACCCCATGGATGGTGTTTCAAACTCACTAGCTATTCCTTGAAAATCCTATAAAGGGTCGCTCTGAGTTGAAACTGACTTGACAGCACTCATAGCTTAACAACAACAGTCTGTTGTAGTGAAGAAGAGACATATAAAAACAAATGGTATAGATATACAATATCTTAGAGCTTTTGATATTTGGGGCTAAATAATTGTTTGTTTTAGAAGGCTGTCTTGCATATTTTAGCATCATCCCTGTTCTTTACCCACTTTACTAATAGTGACCTTATGTACACAGAACAAAACACTGCCAGGTCCTCTACTAACCTCCCAATCCTTGATACATTTGAGCCAATTGCTCCTGCCATTATGAAACTACATCTTGTTGGGGTCTTCCTCTTTTTTACTGGCTCTCCACTTTACCAAGCATGCTGTCCTTCTCCAGGGACTGATTCTTCCTGATAATATGTGCAAAGTATGAGAGAAAGTCTGGCTATCCTGGCTTCTAACAAACATTCTGGCTGTACTTCTTTCAACACAGATATGTTTGTTCTTTTGGCTGTCCTAGGTACTTTTAATATTCTGCTCCAACACTAATACATCAATTCTACTATAGTCTTCCTTGTTCATTGTCCCATCTTTCACATGCACAGTAGGCTATTAAAAATATTATGGCTTGAGTCAGGAGCACCTTAGTCCTCAAACTAACATCTTTGCTATAGAACATTTTAAAGAGGTCTTGTGCTGAAGGTTTCCCCAAGAAATAACATCATTTGATTTCTTGACTACTGCTTCCGTGAGTGTTGATGGTTAAACCAGCAAAATGATGTTTTTTTCAACTTCAAACTTTTCTCCACTGATATTGATATTATTTATTGGTCCAGTGGTGAGGATTTTTGTTTTCTTTACTTTGAGGTACAACCCATGTCAAAGGCTGTGGTCTTTGATTATCATCAGTATTTTAACTCCTCTTGGCTTTCAGCAAGCAAGTTTGTGTCATCTACATATTGCAGGTTGTTAATGAATCTTTCTCTAATCCTGATGCTACATTCTTCTTCATATAATCAAGGTTAAGGATTATTTGCTCAGCATACAGACTGAATGTGTTGGTGAAAGAATATAACCCGGGCACATACCTATTCTAATTTTAAAACATTCAATGTTCTGTTCTAACAACTGCCTCTTGGTCTACGTACAGGTTCCTCATGAGCACAATTAATTGTTCTGGAATACTCATTCCCTGCAATGTTGTCCATAGCTTGTCATGATCCACACTATTGAAAGGCTTTGTGTAGTTAGTAAAGCGCATGTAAAATCTTTCTGGTATTCTTTGCTTTTGACCAAGATCCATTTGATGTCAGAAGTGATATATATACCTCATTCCATATTCTTGTCTAAATTCAGGTTAAACATCTGGCAGTTCCCTATTGTTTATTAATTCTCTTTAACAAAATTTTACTTGCATGCAATATTAATTATATTGTTTCATCATTTCTACTTTCTGTTGGGTCACCCCTCTTTGAAATGGGAACAATTCTGGATCTCTTCCAGTTTGACAGGTAGCGGGCTTCCAGTCTTCTTGACACAGATGAGTGAGTGCCTCCAGGGCTATATTATTCAGTTTATTGAGATATTTCAATTTGTATTCATTAATTCCCAGATGTTTGTTCTTTGCCAATGTTTGCAGTGCGTTTTGGAATTCTTTCTTTAGTATCATTGGCTCTTGATCATATGATACCTCTTGAAATGGTTGGACATCAACCTTTTTTTTTTTTGCTACAGTAACTCTGTGTATGCCTTTCATCACCTTTTGATGCTTTCCACATCATTCAATATTTTGCCCATACAATCCTTCAAAATGGAAAATCAAGGGTGGAAGTTTTTCTACAAGTTGTTCAGTTTCAGAAATGCTAACTGTGTTCTTCCCTTTTGGTTTTCTAACTCCAGGTCTTTGCATATTTAATTTTAATATTTGACTTTGCCTTCTTTACCCAGGAGATACCAATAATGATCTTCTCTACTCACCACCCTACAAATGTCTGCAAAAATGTCCCTCAAGGGAATTTTGACACAATTTGAGAGCCACTATTTTAGAGTAAACTTTAAGTGGCTTCCAAATGTGAACCAATTAACATTTTCTTCAACATTTATCTTATACTAAATGTATAGATATGCATTTATTAATTCATATTTTCATATATATATACATATATATGTATATATTTGTTATGTCATTGAAGTGTCATCAAGTCTGTTTATACTCTTAGAGACCCTTTATAGGGTTTCTGAGGAATGGTTGGTGAGTTTGAACCACCTATCTTACAGTTAACAGTCTAATATTTATCCTAAAACTATACAGCAGGACTATATATGTTGCTGTTATATACCATCTTGCCAATTCTGACTCATAGTGAATATGTACAGTTATTCGAAGAATAGCTGGTGGTTTGAACCTCCAGCTTTGTAGTTAGCAGTCCAGTGCTTATCCTGAAGTGCCACACCAGAACTCCAGGACTCCAGAAAAGTTTAAACGTCAGGTGATGAAGACAAAGTCAAATAATAAAATGAGATGCACAAAGACTTGGAGCAAGAAAACCTAAAGAAAAGAACACATTCAGTCAAGTTGACACAAAAACCTATTCCAATATTAATATAAGTTCAAGAGATCTCTTTGTGAGGATGCTAAATATATTCTTTTGTTCAGAAACTTTTATGCTATAATATTGCTATAAGGCAAAGATTGACTATTATTTTTCATCTGAAAAATACTGTTTCAAAATCTCTCTTGTTATAATATTACTATGGGAAAGTTAATGTGCAATTCATGGGTGAGAGGAATATGTGGATGGGGAGGATATATTTCATTAAATAAGATAAGAAAGTAGATTTTTAAGGAATATTTACATTTTTCAAAGAAGAAAAAGATGAGAGATAAAAATTTGAAAGAGATAAAAAAGAGAGCCAAGTTAAAAGACAGGTTAAATACACACAGAATTCAGTAATATTGCCAGATAGGTTTTACGATATATAGATCTTGTATAGCAAAGGCAGATCTTTGGGGTGTTATTCAAGCTGATGGGCAGAGTTGTTTGGGAAAACAATACAGGACTCAGCATACACTACAGATAGTACTAATCCCCAGTGTACCCTTAAAGAGATTCACTCACCTCAAAAAAAAAAAAAAAAAAAAAAAAAAGTCACTGTCTGCTCCAAATGGTTTCTGAAGCTATAAAGTGAGCCAATCTCCCACAAAAGAGAACAGGGGACACAGATTCATTGAAGTGTGGTTAAGAACAGACTACCAAGGGTGATACATTTTGTTTCTTGGTTGAAAATGGTGGTTTCATTATTTGTATAATGCAGATGACACTAGAAGCTTCATTGTGTGCTCCATGTGAGACTCCAGTGAGTCAGTATATAAGGAGCACTTAGAACAATGAACATCACCCTCCAAGCGTTTGCTCAGTGTTTTCTCTATGATCTTTAGGAAATAACTTTGGCTAATAAATTACATTTCTTAACACAGTGGTCCTAAGTAGTGGTTGGAAAATAATTACAAACAGCAATTATGTATTCATCTGTTTATTCTTTTATTCATCACATATTTAAATGAGTGCCCGGAGTTATTCTAGCCACTGAAGATAATCAAATTCAAAAGACTTTCATTCCTAAGATCCTGCCAAGCACTTAGTATCACTTAGATAATGAGCACTTTACTTTTAGGAGTAGTTTTTAGGGAAACGATGGAAGGAAATTGGTGCTAGTAAGTTGTTGCCAAAAGCCAATGCTATATCTAGTCAATTCTGACTCATAACAACTCTCTATAGGATTTGTACGGTTGTGAGTCTTAATGGAAGCAAAAAGGTTCATCTTTTTATTGAGGAGTGGCTGGTACATTTGAAATACCAACCTTAAGGTTAGTAATCTGGTACTTATCCTACAGTGCCACAAGGGCTCCAGAACTATATAAAAGTTTGTTAAAGGAATGAATCACTTTTACAATATTCAGAGGAAATGATATTTTATGAAAAAATAAAATAAGATAAAATTTTCGCTTCAACAACAACAACAACAAAATCCATGTACTACTTTAAGAAATGTAAACAACACCACTGAACCAATAAACAACATTCTTATCAACAGAGAAAAGGTTGAAGTTATCAAGGACTCCATTCTTCTTGGATCAACTGTCAACACTCATGTAAGCACCAGTTAAGAAATCAAATGACATATTGCATTAGGCAAATCTGCTGCACAAGACGTTTTCAAAGTGTTGAAGAGCAAAGACATCAGCTTGAGGGCTAAGGTGCACCTGACCCAAGACATGGTATTTTCAATAACCTCATATGCATGCAAAAGGTGGACAGTGAATAAGGAAAATCATAGAAGAATTGATGCATTGAGTTATGGTGTTAGAGGAGAATATTGAAAGTGCCATGGACTGCCAAAAGAACCAACAGATCTGTGATGAAAGAAGTACAGCCAGAGTGCTCCTTAGAGGCCAAGATGGCCAAACTGCGTCTCTCAGACTTTGGACATATTGTCAGGAGGGACCAGTCACTGGAGAAGGATATCATGTTTGGTAAGGTGGAGGGTCAGAGAAAAAGAGGAAGACCCCCAGGGAGATGGATTGGCCAAGTGGCAGCATTGATGGACTCAAGCGTAGCAAGAGTAGTGAGGTTGGCCCAGGATTGGGCAGTGTTTCATTCTGCTGTGTACAAGGTCGCTATGGGTTGGTACCACTCGATGGCACCTAACAACAACAACAACAACAACAACAACAACAACAGCAACTGCTTTACATTATAAATCCTTTTTTCATACAATATATAAGATAATATGCTATTTTTACAATATAAAGTATTATACATTCCTGTATGGTTAATTTTCTTATTCAGAAGGTTGACTATCATTTATAGCAGGTTAACTGCTACTTATATATAACATTAAATTTCAGGGGTGTTTTTCTTTGATTATGGAAGGTAAAGTTTTATTGATAAAGCATTTGATTTAAAACTTCTTTTAATTCACTTATAAAACCCTTAGTGCTGCATAATGCTGCTGACCCACTAACACTAAATGCTTTAAGAGCTTGTGCTTTCAAGATTGTCCATTAGGTAGTTAAATCCAAGCTACACCATAGATCTTTTTTTCTTCACTGAAATTGTTATTAAGGATATAGGAAATCCATTCCACTTGATCAATATTTTTACTTTGATTCAAGTCCTGAATCATTCATATAGAACATGAGGTGTCCTTATGTCTCAAGATGATAAAGCTTTGAAAGTTTTGTTTAAAAATGATTTTATCTATTATTCTATATCCAGATAAACTATGTTTATCTCTAAATTAGCTCCAGAATATGTGAAACACAAGTTAAAGAATGAATACTTAAGGAAAAACTATTTTATAGTTTCAGATGGATTTTAAGGAAAAGCATTTCTTCAATTGCTTGATATTATGCTATTAATAAATATGCTATTTCATACAATTATCCTTATTGTTCTATACTATTAATAGATACATTATTGCATTGCAACATTTTCCTTATATCATGTTCTTTTTGTTGTTAGGTAATGTTGAGTCATATCCATATTTTTAATCACATCATTTTTGTACTATATCTTATTGTTGTTAACTACAATTGAGTAGGAACAAATTTTAAAAATAAAATCATTATCGTATTATATGCTTTTGTTATTGTTAAGTACTGATGAGTCGATTCTGACTCATATCAACCCTGTACAGGATTTCTGAAGAGCGATTGATAAGTTTGTGGTTAGCGATCCAGTGCTTAGTCTACAGTGCTACATTAGGATTCCATTATATTATGTACATAATATAATTGTGATGTTATAAAATATTCTTAAATGCATGCATATATTATGCTTTCCATGTTTTTATTATCCCATCTATAAATACTATTAAGAAATTATTATGTCATCCAAAGTTTTCAGTGCATTAAAAATTGTAAAAGGTTTTATTTCTGTACTATATTTGTTAATTGAGTTCTGAGTTGTACTTTTAATTTCAAATATATCTCAATGGAATGGGAAAATTGATGTCATACTGCAGTAAACATTGGACTGCTAGTTGCAAGGCTAGTAATTGGAACATCAGCCACCCCACAGGTAAAAGTGAGGCTGGCTCCCTGCTCCCATCAATATTGAGCGTCTCAGAAAACGTAAAGAGCAGTTCTGTGTTGTCTTACAGGACCACTCAGTCAGAACTGATTTAATGACAGGGGATTTAGATTTTTTAATTGATTATGATATTGTTGAAAAGTCCTGCATTCATCTAGATAGGAAGCATTGTTCATAAAGCAGATAATTGCATTTATAAAAGGATTTTATTTATTGAAATTAATATTTTGATGAAATCTTGGAAATTGGATCTTTTCAACATTAAGTCAGTTTTCTAGATTACTGCAATATTGTGTTTTTACTTTTTGCCTTTTTGTTGGCTGAGATTACCAAAAAAGTGAGAGTACTAAACTAATTAAAATATATTATTTATGGAATGTCACGGATATTTGACCAAAATACTTTTACCCTACTATTGCTTGACCAACTCCCTATGGACACAATAAACAATTGTTTGAAAAAATAACACATAAATAGCAGTGAGACAGATCTTTCATAGGATAAATTACTGTCAGATAAATAACTTCCTTTTCTTAAAAAAAAAAAAAAGAGAGAGGAGAGAGAGAAAATGTTCAAATTTAGAAGAATACTTATTTCTCTCCCAAAATAAAAATGCAAATTCTAATAATTTATTTTTATGTGTATCTGCTACCATACTATACTTGCAGAGGAATACTGACATTTCATGGAAACATCACAGAATTTGGCTTAGTCTTTAAGTGTATTCACAACTGAGTGCTCACCCTGTTTAAATTAGATGACAAGAAAAAGTAGTTTACAGATGTGATGCTTACATCAAGAAAAAATTATCATTTTGATAATCATGAAAAGCTGTTATCTAATGAAGAAAATATGTACCAGGAAGAGATTCAACAATAGATATTTAATTAAATGAGATGTGAGCTAAGACTAAAAGTCTATGTTTTGTGACATGAATATTTAAAATTAATTCTCTTTGCAGAGAGTACCAACAATATTTCAAGTAACCATTATTTAAATATTTCTGATAATGGAGATCTAAATTGCTGAGAAGAAGATCTATGAAAAAGTTTATGTTTTCATTTACTTAATAGGTATTTCTTCAACACATACTTTGTATTAAAATTTACACAAAATTCTGAGGATACGGCAGTGATTTCTTAAAAATTTGCACAAGGATGAAAAGAGAACAAACATTATAAGTATCTGACCAGCTTTTAGAGTTATGGTTGATTGCTCACATAAAATAGCATTTTTTAACATTAAAAGATATGTAGGTATTAAATAAGCAAAAGGTCATAAAAGCAGAGAATTTCAGAAAGAACATATATAAAGGAAATATGGAACATATGTCATTCACGGACCTAATAGAAAATTCAATTGCCTAAAATCTAAAGCATGAAAGATAGTATTAGAGGATGGACCACATAGAACTTAAAATATGCTTTTCTAAAATTAGCCTCTTCTGATACTCCTTTTCTATCTTTTATTCTTGTTAATGATCATTTTTTTCTAATATGTCAAGCAAAAAATAAGTTTTCTTATATGATCATTTGAACAAAGTTACAAAGACCACAGGTTTCAGTTGGCTCTGAAATGTTCTCATTCACATCTGTTAACCTGCATAATCATTAACATTGTCCTTTCCATGTTCAAGTGTCCCACATTGGAGATTATCTGATTATCTCAGCTATCACTGATTCCATGACTGTTGTTATTATAATATAAAAGTCAGTAAAGTATGCTGAAATCATTTATTCAATATATTTTCTTCTATTAGTTAAAAAACCTGGTGAATATGTGATATTAATTCCATTTTTTTTTCTGAGTTATTTTGAAAATGCTATGCTTTACATTTCTATTCTTACTACAGAACTGGGATCATCATGAATTGGAATTAACACAACAGCAAGTGGTCAATTAATATGGAAATAAGAAAAAAATACAGTACCATGTTGAGTGTGTGACATAGAATGTCAAGATTAGTAGTCATATAAAGAAATGGGCATGTTTACATTATTGCAGGGAATCCCCAGGTGGCGCAAATGGTTAAATATTCAACTACTAGCTGAAAGGTTGGATGTTTGAAAGAAGCACCTTGAAAGACTGGACTTGTGATCACTTTCTTTAAATACCCTATGAAGCAGTTCTACTCTGCACACCTGGAGTCATCATTAAATCGACTCCATGGCAACTAATAACAATACAATATTTTGTTGCTTTATTTTATCTAATTTTTCGTTTCTTCTATGAAGTGTATCTTTATGTTTTCTCAAGAATATAAAAGTCTAAAAATTAATGTCTTAAACTATTCCTGAATACTTTTATACTAGAAAATATTTTATTGTTAGGTGTAAATAAATACTTTTATCATGATGTAGAATATACAACAAAATGTTCACTTTTAGCCAGATTCTAAACAGGTATTTCAAGTGACTTGCTAACAGTATTTTAGAGCAAGTGGCATGTGCTATGTGATACATGACTGCATTTCTAAAAAAAGATTCTGCATAATGCTTGTACTTGATGTTGAGTTCATTGTGAGCTTCTTATTGTGAGTTTCAGGTATTCCTGCAATAACGAAAGTTTATTATTCAAATGCACATAAATGCATTCAGTCTATAATAATAGTATTCATAGCCATCTATAAATAGTTGAAGAAACAATTGTGTGAAATGCTTGATATTCATCCAAACCACATTTTGCAATTTTACTTTTAAATTCAGATTTCAGCAATAATACAATGGTGGTACTCATAAGTTATTCAGATATTTTGTTAGCTTTGTATGAACAGGAGGCTAACTTCTTAAAATTATATAGTATATTTCAGCAAGCTTGACAAATCCCTTATAATTATACTTGGTTATAAAAATTAGCCTTAATGGACAACATAGCATAAATTATTAAATATATATTTTTATATGTGTTTAATGACCTTTGTTAAAGTTCCTTTTTATTTTTCTCCCTAGATACACCATCAGTTAAGATTATACCATCCACTCCTTTTCCACAAGAAGGACAGCCTTTAATTTTGACTTGTGAATCCAAAGGAAAACCACTGTAAGTAATTTAATCAGCAATAAAGATTTTCACTATTTCCTCTATCCTGCTTTAAGTGCAGGTTTGAATTGCAAAAATCCACTAGTTTTGTTTTGGGTTGTTTTCTTTTCTTGGTGGGCAACATCATCTCTAGAAGAACAGCTAAAAAAAATAAAAAACAAAGAACAAACCATGTCTTCATTAAGTGTCTGTGGAAGATTGATCTTTTACTTTTACAGTGAAGTTTCTGGGAAGCTTTCCAGGTATGACTTCTTCCTCCTCTCACCTTCTCCTACCCTGCATCAAGATATTTCTACCTGAAAGACATGTAGGCTTAATGCAGTCAGTGTTTACATCATCAGACACCTAGATGTTACACATTGTTGAATTTAATTATCTCATTCCAAATATATGTCCAGGTCTTATTGTTATATAAAGAATGATATTTTTTCTTAAATGTTTTATTGTGAATTATGTGATAGTTTACATGGGAGAACATTAGTTTTACATTTATTCTATCAGATATCCTCTCATTGCCATGGTTACAATCCCCTCCATGCAATTCTTTCCCCATAAAGAAGAATTTTTTATAAAGGAAATCAAACCTACATTTCTTATGAAGCATCATGTTAATATACTTAAAACCTATATGAATGAAAAGAGTCACATGCTGAATGTTTGCAATTCTAACAAAGAATGTTGCTGTTGGTAAGTGGCATTGGATCAGTTCTGACTCATAGCTACCATGTATAGGGTTGAGGAGTGACTGGTGAGTTTGAACTGCTGACCTTGCAGTTCAAACTGACCTTGTGGTCAAGTGCTTCTCCTATAGCACCACACCAGGACTCTATAACAAAGCATAATCGTATTATTATTATACTTCAACTCTAGAATCTTCCTTTGTAACAGAACTAATTTACAGTTAACTGATAGTATATCTATTTTTTATACCAAATATGAATCTTCAAATATGGAATATTGAAAAAGATAATGTTTGAAAACAATATGATCATTTAAAAATAAGACTCAACGTTCTAGTTTTAATTAAGTTATTTGATTAAAAAAAGAACAACCTTAAATTTATTTGCATTTTTGCTTAGGCTTTAATAAAGGGATAATTTCCCTGTATATCAGGTTACTTTAATTTAGTACAATTTTGCTCCCTATAAGATTTAAAATATTTAGATACAGATTCATATTATCCCATGTGGGACTTTTCTTGATGAATCTTTAAGCTAGAAGGTCTCACATTTTAACTTAAAATTAATACTCTGGCGTGGCACCGTGGAATAAGCACTGGACCACAAGGTCGGTTCGAACTGCACAGTCAGCAGTTTGAACACACCAGCCACTCCTCAGAAAGTTCATACAGGGCTGCTATGGGTCAGAATCGACTCCATGGTGGCACTTAACCTCTACCATACTGAGTGACTATTCACCTTCTTTATTACAGTTTTAATGTTCTAAAATTCTTCTCTCTTTGATTACTTTTATTTACATACAGTGACGTGGTATGGCACTGAAGGATCATGTGCTGGACCTCAAGGTCAGTTTGAACCTCATGTTTGATGGTTCAAACCCACTAGCTGCTACTCAAAAACCCTATGCAGGGTCACTGTGAGTTGGAACTGACTCAACAGCACTTACAACAATTACAACAACAAGTGATTTAAAGAGTATTTTATACATTAACTCCTTATTTTCCTATATTTTTTAAAATTTTAAACCTTAAAAATAACTTTTTAATTTTTTTACTGGCTGATGTGGTGCTGTAGGGTAAACACTCAAAGGTGGCAATTCAAAACCCCCAGCTGTTCCATAGGAAGAAGATGAGGCTTTCCACGCTCGTAAAGATGCACAGTCTCAGAAATTGTATACCAGGTTGCTATGAGTCAGAATTGACTGGATAGCAGTGAATTTCTTGTTTTGTTTTTACTACACATAACATGCTCAATTCACTTTCATACTGTCGATCTTTTAGTTCTAGGAAACATTTGTCCATTGTAGTATACTATCTAAGTGTCTCAAGTACATTTCTTCTATATAGCTTTAGTAAAGTTTACAATCAGTATGCTAATTTGGGAAAGAAATGTAGTGTACAAGGGTCACTATGGGTCAGAACTGACTCAATGGCACTTAATAACAGCAACAACATAGTCAGCATCAGGGGTTGTGGTGTGGCACTGTGGGTTAATGCACTGGACTGTAAGGTTGATTTGAACTACAGTGTCTGCAGTTCAAGCTCACAAACCATTTCTCAGAAACCCTATATAGGGTCGCTGTGAGTCGGAACCGACTAGAACAACAACAACAACATAGCTTCGAGTCTTGGTATGGCACTGCATGTTAACATACTGGACAGTAAGCTCTGTTTGAACTGAAAGTTTGGTGTTTGAAGCTCACCAGTCGTTCCTCAGAAACCCTGTACAGGGTCACTATGAGTTAGAACTGACTGAATGGTACTTAACAACAATGATATAGTCAGTTTACTCCTTAATTACTTACCAATCTTTGCTCCTGAATCTGTGTATCAGTTGTTATGATATGAGTATGAGTAAAACAAGAGGACCTATTGAAGTACGGTGGATCCTAATCCTATATGACTACATATTTTTATAAAATAGGAGAAAATTTACAGAGACAGAGGAAGAATACCTTGTGTTATAACTACCAGATACTAAAAGAGGGACATGGATCAGATTCTTCCTCAAATTCTTGGGATTAATCAACATGTCTGAAACCCTGATTTTGGACTCCCAACCACTAGAACTTTATTACACCAAATATCTCTTTTTATAAGCCTGCATTTTGCTATGGCAACTGTAGAAAACTAATACAATATCTAATATGAGTCATCCTTCCTTACTTTTCCTTCTAGATCCAGTCCTGTTTCTCTTGCTCATATTGCTGTCATCAGGATAAAGATATACCAAACAAATTTTATTTTCTTTCTTATCTACTTCAGGTCTGCCCAAATGTATGTTTTATTTGTTTGTTTTGCTATTTTTGGGTCTTTTTTTTTTTTTTT
>NW_006408586.1:4287617-4289812 GCF_000296735.1 Chrysochloris asiatica
AACAGCTGGTAGTTTCGAACTGCTGACCCTGAGGTTAGCAGCCCGATATGTAACCGCTATGCTACCAGAGCTCCTTTCCTATTTAAATAGCATCCTGCAAAATTATGTGACAAGAAAACCATCCTCCCACAAGCTCTTACTCAGCTTGTTGTTGCTGTTGTTACCTGCTATGGAATCCGTTCCTATTCATAGTATCCCTGTATAGGATTTCTGAGGAGCAACTGGTGGGTTTGAGCTGCTGACCAAGTGGTTGGTAGTGTTTATCCTATAGCACAACTAAGCTGAGTTCAACAATTTATTGCAGTGAGTGAGTCAGAATATGAATTCTGTTCACTCATTTCCCAAAGTTTAGACTTTTCAACTATTGTCTGTTACTTTAATTGCCAAGTCTCAATTGTCCCTTATATTAGCAAAATAACATTTGAGAATCTAGAATAGGCCCTACTTTTGCCACAAGACGAAATAACAATTTCCAGCACTAAAACGGAATTCTCTGATGTTTTGAGGAAAAAAAAAAAAAAAAATGTAACTAGTCTTGTTAAATATTTTACCATTGTTGTTGTTAAGTGGGTGAGTTTGAATTGTCGTACTTGCACGTCAAATTGACCTGGTAGTCCAGAACATTTTTCTGCAGCCCCACACCAGGACTCCATTGTGGCCACTGTGGCCACTTCCTTATATCAGGCTTTCTTCTATACTTATGCTTTGTCTGGAAATTTATCAAATTCATACTACAATGACAATTTCGAATCTGACATTGTTACTCTGTTATTCATAAGCTTTTTAGTGGCTAGCCATTCAAAATCAGACCCTCTCTCCTTCTTCTAGTCTATCTTCGTCTAGAAGTTCCACTAAAACCTATCCATGTTGACGGACTCTGTTAGTTCTGTAGTCTCCAGCATCACAGCACCAACTTGCCACAGTACAACAAACTTTGTGAAAGAGATAATCAAGTGGTTAGCCACTAGTAACCTAATGAATAGCAATAGAACATTGTCAGATTTAGATCTAAAAGTTGAACAAACATCCTTTAATAATCAGAAATTGGTATGCATGAAGTATGAATCTTGGAAAATTAGAAGTAATCAAAAATTAAATGGAATGCCAAAAAAAAAAAAATCAATATTTTAGGCATTGGTGAGATAATATAGGCTGGCACTGACCATTTTGAATCAGACAATCACTGGTTTTCTATACCAGAAACAACAAATTGAAAGCAATGGTTTAGTTTTCATCATCAAAAAAAGAGCATTTCAAGATGTATCTTGAAGTACAATTCTGTCTGTGGCAGGATAATATCCATATGACTACAAGTAAAACCAAGGAGCTCTGGTAGCGTGGTGGTTACAAATTGGACTGTGAGCCTCAAGGTCAGCAGTTTGAAACTACCAGCTGTTCCATGGGAGAATGATGAGGCTTTCTGCTCCCGTAAAGTTTTACAGCCTCGGAAAACCTGTACAGGGTCACTAAGAGTCGGAATCGACTACACGGCACATAACCACCACCACATGTAAGACCATTCAAATTTATTATTCAAATGTAAGCACCAGCTATTAAAGCCTGTGATGATGAAATTGAAGATGTCTGGAATTGATTAAACATGCAATCAATATGTATTTACAATTACTGGTGACTTAAATGCAAAAGTTGGAAACAAAGAGGAAATATCAGAAGTTACAAAATATGTCCTCAGTGATAGAAATGATGCTGCAGATCACATGACTGAATTTTGGAGTCCTGGTGTGGCACTGTGGGTTAATGCGTCAGACTACGAAGATGTTTGAACTGCAAGGCCGGCAGTTCAAGCTCACCAGCTGCTCCTCGGAAACCCTATATAGGGTCAGTATGGGTTGGAACCAACTCGATGGCACTTAACAACAACAACAATGACTTATAGAATGTATATACCCTTTTTCAACAATATATATGTGGACCTCACCAGACAGTATACACAGGAATCAAATTGACTATATCTGTGGGGAGAGATAATGAAGAAGTTCAGTATCATTAGTCAAAGCAAGGCCAGGCACTCACTGTGGAACAAACCATCATCAACTGTTCACATGCAAATTCAGAATCACTGTGCTTCTATTGTGTGCCATTGAGTCAGTTCCAACTCATAGTGACACCATATAGGGTTTCCAAAGTTATAAATCTACCGGAGCAGAAAGCATCATATTTCTCCTGTGGAGCAA
>NW_006408586.1:4290042-4333764 GCF_000296735.1 Chrysochloris asiatica
TCAGAAGAGACTTTGAAACTTGCTCTAAATCATAGAGAAAATAAAGTGAAAGGAAGGTATGAGGAAGTAAGAGCTGAACAGAAAATTTCAAAGGGTAGCTCCAGAAGACAAAGTATTATAATACAATGTGGAAAGACCTGGAGTTAGAAAACCAAACAGGAAGAACACGATCAACACTTCTTAAGCTGAAAGAACTGAAGAATAAATTCAAGCCTTGGCTTGCAATATGAAATAATTTTATGGACAAATTATTGAATGATCCAGGAAGCACCAAAAGAAGATGGAAATAATACACAAAGTCAATGTACCAAAAATAATTGGTTGATGTTCAGTCATAAAGAAGTCACCTATGATCAAGAATCAATGGTACTGAAGGAAGAAGTCAAAGCTGACGGAAAGCATTTGCAAACACAAAGCTCCAGTACGTAGTGGAATATAAATCGAAAGGTTTCAATAAATTGATGCAGACCCAGTTGTTGTTGTTAAGTGCCGTCAAATTGGTTCTGACCCATAGCAACCATGTATAGGGTTTCTGAGGAGTGGCTGGTGAGCTTGAACCACCAACCTTGCAGTTCAAATGACTTTGCAGTGCAGCACATTAACCCACAGTGGCACACCAGGACTCTGATTCAGCACCAGAGATATTCACTAATCTATGCCAAGAAGTTTGGAAGACAGCTACCTGGCCAACTGATTGAAAGTAATCCATATTTGTGACTCAACAGAATGTGAAAATCATTGGACAATATCATTAATATCTTATGCAAGTAAAATTTTGATGAAGATAATTAAAAAATGATTAAAGCAATACATAGAGAAGGAACTGTCAGAATTTTAGGCTGGATCCAGAAGAGGATGTGAAATGCATATCATTGCTGACCCGAAATAGAATTTGGCTAAAATAGAAAAAAATTAGAAAATGTTTACTTGTGCTTTATTGAATATGGAAAGACATTTTTATCATTTTAATCATAAAAAGCTGTGGCTAACATTGTGAAGTATTGGTATTCCAGAACACTTAATTGTGCTCTTGTAGAACCTTTACATAGGTCAAGAGACGGTTGTTAGAACACAGCAAGGGGTTACTGAATAGTTTAAAATCAAGAAAAGTGATTGTCAGGGCTGTATTCTTTCACCATACTTATTCAATCTGTATGCTGAGCAAATAATCTGAGAAACTGGATTATATGAAGAAGAACATGGCATCAGGACTGGAGGAAGGCTCATTAACGGCCTGTGATATGCATATGATACAATCTTGCTTGCTAAAATCAGAGGACTTAAAATACTTACTGATGAAGATCAAAGTCTACAGCTGTCAGTATGCATTGCACCTCAATGCAAGGAAAACAATCAGACCAATAAATAACATCATGATAAATGGAAAAAAAAGATTGAAGTATTCAAATAATTCATTTTGTTTGGATCCACAATCAACCCTCATGGAAGCAGCAGTCAAGAAATCAAGTGACATTTTGCATCAGAAAAACCTGTTGTAAATAATCTCTTTAACATGTACAGAGCAAGGAAGTTAGTTTGAGGCAAAAGTTAGTGCAGGCAAAATACCTAACTCATGGTATTTTCAAATACTTAAAATTTATGTGAAAAGTTGAATCGTGAATAAAGAAAGCTTAGAAGTCAAGTGTTGGTGAAGAATTTGGAAGTTTTCCAGAAAAACAAACAAATGTCTTGTAAGAAGTACAGACAGAATGCTCCTTAAATTGAAGGATGGTGAGATTTTGTCTTTCATTCTTTAGACATGTTGTCAGGTGGGTCCAGTCCCTGGAGAAGGACATTATGCTTGGTAAAATGTAGGGTCAACAAAAGAGAAGGAGACCCTCAACAAAATGGATTGACATGGTGGCAGTAACAATGGGCCCAATCATAAGACTTTCTTTTTTTTTTTTTTTTTTTAACCATAAAAAACAACATCTAATTAAAATAGTATGTTTTAGGGACACTGACATTAAACTTATACTCAACTTCTTGATTCCTTTCTTTCTTTAGCCCATTGATTCTTTTATGTCCTTCCTAATTATCTTGAAATCAACCCCTCTGCATTTTACAAAAAGCCATATTTATACTTTGTCAGTAAATGAAGTCATTAACCTCTTTAAAGATAGCTTAGCTTCTAATCCCTCTTGAGTTTCTATTCTATCTCCAACAGTGCTAGATGAGGCAGAGAAGATAAAAAACAAGGGAAGACTAAAACAAATCATTGGATTTTCCCAGAAGAAAATCTTACTGATCATAAAGAAAATGGTCTCACTATAGTGAAAAGAACAAAAATCAATTAGAATGGGTTAATCAATGAGTTAGTAGGTGGTACAAATGTGAAGATAATGGGAAGGTCTCTCACTTCAGAAAATGAATCAGGAAAAATAAAAGAGGGATGACAAAAGAAATTTGTTTCAAATAAGAGTGTAAGTTGAAGCATTAAAGAAAGTGGTCAATATTTTAAGAAAGAATTAAAAAAGCCAGTGAAGTGTGATACTTACAATGAAGTATATGACATCACTTGTATCCATTGGGTTGGTTAGAATCACTGTCAAAGTTCTGTTCCATGACATTGCAGTCATTGCACCTGATTCCTCATTTTGTTGTTTGGCATGACTGAGAGGTAGTAGTATGGTTTAACTTTTGACTAACTTCTGGACCAGTGTTGTGAGTTATTATTGAGTCAGATGGTACTCATGGTGACACACCGTATAGTCAAAACAGAACTTCTCCATAGGGTTTTCAAGACTTGTGAACTTTCTGAAGCTGATTGTAATCCCTATCTACCAAATTTCCCTGGGGGGTGGGGGTTCAAACTGCTAAACTTTTTTTATTCTAATCAAGTGCTTAGCCATTTGTGTCCTCCAAGGACAACCTTCAGGCCACTAATTCCTACCATTAACTAATCTTACTATGATTGTTTGTTAAGTGCTGTCCAGTCATTTCCAACTCATAGCAACTCTTTATAGGGTTTCCAAGGAGTGGCTGATGAGTTTAAACCACCAACCTTGTAGCTCAAACCTACCTTGTGGACCAGTGCTTAAGCAGAAAAGAATCAGAAATGGATGATAGTTACATAATTCCTTGGCATCTTGTACCTGTCGTAAATGGTATTTTTAATTGATGACAAAGCCTCCATTTTTTAAAAAGTACTTGGCCAATACATGATTTCTTCTAAGAATGAATCATACATAGTTATTTGGCATTTTATTAGTACACAGCATAGCACCACGATCTTCTGTATCAATCACAGATTGCTGGTGTGGCGTAAGTTGTGCTGAGATTCCTGTGTCTAACCTGCCCTCCTGTATGCTAATGTTGTTTTGCTTCTTCTAAATGTGAAGGCTCTAGTGACTGTTTATGAACAATCATGCCTTATTTGCCTGCTTTGGACTGAAGCCTTTTGCCATTTTTCTGAGAAACAGCTGCATAACTTGGGCCAGGACCAAATTGTTCCACTTGACACTACTATAGAGGCAGCCTATTGTTTCCTTAAAAGAGAGATTACTGTACATGTCTGTCTATTGTTTTAATTTTAGTTTAAAGTGAAGGCTGAGCTAATGCCAGCCACTTTTCTTTCATGTCTCCAGAGTTTTTGAAACCCTCTTCTTTCTTTGGCTTAATTCCCAGACAGCTCTCAAACTACAGAATTTCTCCATTTATGATAATGGAGGAGAAAGCCTTTACATTACGTTAATGTCATGACCTTAAAAGTTGTGAGGGCTGCCCCCACATGTTGCAACTGAGTAGTCATCATTCATTTTAAGTAAATGTTTAACATTTTGTCAATTGACTTCCAAAAAGCAATGAAATATTTTCAGTCAAATAAATGTGTTCTTGGCATTTATTCTATAAAGAAAATAATTATATGTATTGATAAATTATTCTGTGTATCCAGCACGATGCATACTTACTATTTTACCTTCTGGTAGTCACATTTTTCTTATGTCCTTGGCATAAATCTAGTGTGTGTAATTGCACAGCATATAATATCCTTATTTTATACAAGAAAAAAGATTTTAATCTTTAGGAAGACAGATCACAAGCCAAACAGTAGCTAGTGAGGTGTTTTAGAAAAGTAATTATACATCATCCAATTTATAAATCTGTTAAGAACCCATTGATACATTTCCTCATGGCATGATCTAGATTTCTTTTAAAAATAAATAAAATGTAAATTTAGGCAAAACAGTTTTATATCAAGTCTGTTTTCTTAGCCTAGTATGTACCATTTTACAATTTCCAGGTGCTTTACTAATTGCTACACGATACAATTACAACCACATGAAACAACAAAACAGTAGTTAAAAGAGGTAAGTTATCCATAGTGAGTGATGCTATCCAAAATGAGACAAAATTTGAATTTTGAAATCAGACTGCTAATCTACAATAATAGCAATCACATATGATTCAACCTAGTACATCCATATAAAAGATGTTGATTTACAAAATATTTGCATCTCTCCTTCCAGCTAGAAAGATGTCGATCATCAAACTAGTGCTTGTTTTAGTATGTGATGTCCAATTTGTCATGCTCTGAGCACAAAATGTGGTACAGTAGAAAGGTGGACAAGCAGGTTTTAATAAGAAGCCTGTCATTGATGACCCGAGTCATCGTAAGCAAGTCACTTAGCCACATAAAATATATTTTCATCTCTAAATTTAAAACATGAAATGTAGTAAAAAATATATTTTAAAGATTAATGAAAAATATGTGAAATATCTGGATCCAAATGAAGATTTTTAAAAAATGTTGTTTTCATTATGGATTACAACTCAATGAGAAGAAGACAGAAATCCTGAGAACTGAACAAGTAGACAACATCTTGAGAAATGGGGACAAGATAAAAGTTGCCAAAGACATCCACTATCAACACTCATGGAAACAGTACTCAAGAAATCAAATGACATATTGCATTAGGCAAATCTGCTGCAAAAGACCTCTTTAAAGTGTTAAAGCACAAAGATGACTAAGCTGAGGACTTAGGTGTGCTTGACCCAATCTATCATGTTTCCATTCTATTCATATGCATATGAAAGATGGACAACAAATAAGAAAGACTGGAAAGTAATTGATGCATTTGAATGTTTGTGTCTGAGAAGACCATTGATGTTAGCATGGACTACCAGAAGAACAGGAGTCCTGGTGTAGTGCTGTGGGTTAATGCGCCAGACTGCAAAGCCGTTTGAACTGCAAGGTCGGCAGTTCAAGCTCACCAGCTGCTCCTCGGAAACCCTATACAGGGTCGCTATGGGTCAGAACCAACTCGATGGCACTTAACAACAACAACAACCAGAAGAACAAACAAATCTGCCTTGGAAGAACACCCACAATGCTCTTTAAAATTAAAGATAGCAAGACTTTGTGTCATATAGAATGAAATCAGTCCCTGGAAAAGAAAATCTTACTTGGTAAAGCAGATCAGTAAAATAGAGGGAGACTCCCAACAATTTTTTAATTGTGACTTGAGTGAAAGTTTACAGACAAGGTCATCAGTTTTATATTCAACAAATCACATACTTTGTTTCATCTCAATGATTGCAATCTCCTCAATGCAACAATGCTCCCTACTTGTGGGTGGTTGGCCATATACAAATATCCTCTCTCAAATTCTTATTTATTTGTAGGATATGTAAATATATAGCCCACTCTTCCACTTGTACCCATTCAGTCTGTGTGTCTGTCCATGTATTTACACACAGAACACAGTTGTTCCAAGGTTATATGTATATCCCTATTTGCTCCTATCCCCTTTAGCCCTTGTATACTTCCCTGTGTCTTCACCTATCTTGATCATTCTTCTGTTAGACTCTCTCTTCTTGTACATCGCTCCCCTCTTTCTTGTATTTTGTCCTTCCTACTACTGTAGTTAGCAGGTGCCTACCCTCTAGTCAGTGAATTACTCTCCCTTTCCTCCCATCTATGGTAATAATCAAAGAATATTTCTTTTAGTATGAAAACCTTTTCATGAGTTTTTACAATATTGGTCTCATACAATATTTGTCCTTTTATGATTGACTCATTTCACTCAGCATCATGTCCTCCAGGTTCCTTTATGTTATGCAGATTTATCACTATTCTTCAATGTTGTGTAGTATTCCATTGTTTGTATATACCAAAGTTTGTTTACCCACTCTTCCTTTAATGAGCTTTTAGACTGTCTCCATCTTTGTGCTATTGTGAGCAGTGCTGTGATGAACATTGGTGTGCATATATTTACTCGTGTCCTGGCTCTTATTTCTTGTGGATATATATCAAGTAGAGGGATTGTTGGGTCAAACAGTGTTTCTATTTCCAACTTTTTGAGGAAGCACCATTCCATTTTTCACAGTGGTTAAACCATTTGACCCCACCAGCAATATTGGAGGGTCCAAGTGTCTCCACATCCTCCACAGCATTTTTTTTTCTGTGGTTTTTTTTAGTTTTTTTTTTTTTTTTAACTTTGCTACTAATATTGGACTGAGATACTATCTCACTGTTGTCTTTATTTACATTGCTCTAATGGCTAAGGGGCTTTGGTAGTGCAGTGGTTACAAATCAGGCTGCTAACCGCAAAGTCAGCATTTCAAAACTACCAGCTGTTCCACTGGAGAAAGATGAGGCTTTCTGCTTCCGTAAAGATTCATGGCCTTGTAAACCCTGTACAGGGTCACTATGAGTCGGAACCAACTCCATGGCACATAACAACAACAATGGATAATGGTCATGAATCTCTCTTCATATGTTTGTTGGCTGCCTGAATATCTTATTTAGTGAAGTGTCTTTTCATGTTCTGTGCTCATTTTCTAATTGAGTCATAATAAAAATTTTGAGAACGACACAGGACTGGACATTGTTTAGTTCTGTTGTGTATAGGATCACTATGAGTCAGCCAAGTCAACTGGATAGCACCTAACAATAAGTAATTTTATTATACACAATATACACAAGGATGATAATAGTGGTCGCTATGGGTCAACACCGACTCAGCGGCACTTCACAACAACAATGATAAATTGTGGTTTGTTTAAATATTATATATAGTATCTTTTATAAGATTTTAGCCTCAGAAGTATGAATTTGTATATAATATACATACTGGTACTTAGGATACTACAGGAATTCTGGAAACTGAGGTATCTTCTTCAAACTCTCCCCAAGCTCTGAAATTCAGGATTCTAATCATTAAAAGGAGTCCTGGTGTGGTGCTATGGGCTAATGTTCTGGACTACAAAGTTGATTGGAACCACAAGGTCAGTAGTTCAAGCTCACTAGCTGCTCCTTGGAAACCCTATGCAGAGCTACAATGTGTCAGAACCAACCGATGGCACTTAACAACAACAACAAGTAGTATTAAAAAAACAAACAAAACAAAACTAAATAATAAACCGTGGCCTCAAAAGCATGTTTGAAAAGAAAAAAAATGTAGAAAAATGGCAAAATTGATGTATCAATGTGGCTATATTGTTGTTGTTAAGTTGTTAGGCACCAACAAGTCAGTTCTGACTCATAGCAACCCTGTGCACAACAGAATAAAACATTACCGACTCCTGTGCTATCTTAACAATCATTGCTATTTTTGAACCCATTTCTGCTGTCACTATGCCAATTCATCTTGCAGGGGGGGGTCTCCTTTTTTGCTGACCCTCCACTTTACCAAGCATGATGTCCTTTTTAAGGGACTGGTCTTCCTGATAATATGTCTGAAGTGTGAGAGACTAAGTTGCATCATTCTGGATTCTAAGGAGCATTAGGGTTGTACTTCTTTCAACAAAGATTTGTTTGTTCTTCTGTCAGTTTGTGATACTTGTTATAGTAACCCTGTGCACAACAGAATGAAATGCTACCTGGACCTGTGTCATTCTCACAATTGTTTTTGTGCTTAAGTTCATTATGGATGCCACAATATCAATCCATTTCATTGAGGGTCTTCATGTTTTTCAATGACCCTCCAGTTTACTAAGCATAATGTCCTTCTCCAGGTATTAGTCCCTGATCATATTTTCTAAGTATGAGAGGTAAAGTTTTGCTGTCCTGCTTCTAATGGGAATTCTGGCTGTACTGTATCCAACACTGATTTGTTTTTCTGGAAGTCCATGGCACTTTTATTGTTTTTCTCCAACACCATAAGTTGAATGAATATATCAATGATTCTATGGTCTTCCTTTTCATTGTAAAACCTTCATGTTCATATGAAGCAATTGAAAATACCATGGTTTGTGTTAAGTGCACCTTAGTCCTCAAACTGAACATTTCAAAAGGATTTGTGCAGCCAATTTTACTTAATGCAATACATTGTTAGATTTCTTAAATGCTGCTTTCATGAGTGTTGATGGCAGATGCACACAAAATGGAATTTTTGACAATTTCAATATTTTTTTTCCATTTATTATGTTATTTATTGGTCCAGTTGTAATGAGTTATCTTTCATTTATACTGGGGTACAATACATATTGAAGGCTATATTTTTTTATCTTCAAGTACTTTAAATCCTCTTTGCTTTCAACAAGCAAGGTAATATCATGTGCATATGAGTTTTCATCCAATCCTGATGCCACATTCTTTCTTCTTCATATAATCCAACTTCTGTATTATTTGTTCAGCATACAGATTGAATATGTATGGTTAAAGATTACAACTTTGCTGCACACCTGTGTTGAGTTTAAATCATGTAGTGTCTTCTTGTTGTGTTCAAATGACTGCCTCTTGGTCTATATATAGGTTCCTCAAGAGCACAATTAAGTGTTCTGAAATATCTATGAACCACACTGTCAAAATTCTCTGTGTAGTCAACAAGCACAAGTGGTCATCTTTCTGGGATTCTGTTTCAGCCAACATGCACCTGATGTCATCAATGATATGCCTTGTTCCACATCGTCTTCTAAATCCAGTTTGAGCTTCTGGCAGTTCACTGTTAATGTACTGTTGCAGTCATTTTAAATTATCTTTAGAAAAATTTTACTTGCATATGATAAAAAACGAAGACTGGATTATACCTAGCTCCAGCAATGACCCCCTTGTGGTATTAAAGTTAATTTTTTTTTTTTTTTTTAATTTTTAAACAGTTTGGAGAGACTGGGAGGGTTAAAAGATAAGTTCTATTTTCACAATTGTAGAAGATGGTGCATTCCGGAGCATACCTTTTGGGATGGGACCATGAATTTAATACATATTGAAAGAGCTCTAAAGCCAAATGTTTGGGAAACTTTAAAGAACTAAGTGAAAGGCATGGCTAGTATGTATCAATAACCCAGAGTCTATAAAAAGTAAGATCTTACTTTTTCTTAGAATTTTATATTTTCCCAAATTATCTCTTTATCAATTTATAGCTATATTACATCTGTTATAAATTATTATAAATACTTTTAAATTATTTTCATTTTGTAGGTGAGGAAAATAATGCTAATGGAAGTATATTTCCTTTCATTGTAACACAACTGACAAGTATTAAGACTGGGATTGCTAAGAAATATTTTTTTATATAAAAGGTTTTCTCCAGGGTTATATCCTTTCACCATACTTACTCAGTCTGTAAGCTGAGCAACTGGAGAAACTGGATCATATGAAAGAGAATGCACTATCAGAATTAAAGAAAGACTTATTAACCTGAAATATGCATATGATACAACCCTGCCTGTTGGAAGCAAAGAGGACTTAAAATAATCGCTGATGAAAATCAAAGTCTTCAGTATGGATTGCACCTCAATGTTAACAAAAAAAACCCCATACAATTCCTTACTGAATCAATAAGTAATATTATCTGTTATCATTGTTAAGTACAGTCAAGTGGATTCAAAACCTGTTTAGGGTTTCTGAGTAGCTGCTCGTGAGTTTGAACCATCGACCTTGCAGTTCAAAGCTATCTTGTGATCAGGCACATACCCTACAGTGTCACACCAGGACTCCAGTGATATGATAGAAGGAGAAAAGATCGAAGTTGTCATAGACATTCTGCTTGCATCTACAATCAACACTCATGAAAGCAGCAGTCAAAAAATCAAACAATGTATTTTATTAGGCAAATCTGCTGCACAAGGTCTCTTTAAAGTGTTAAAAGCAAACATATCAGTTTGAGAAATAAGGTATGCCTCACTCAATCTATGATATTTTCAATCATTTCATATATATGTGAAAGTTGGACAATGAATACAGAAGACTGTAAAAGAATTATTGCATTTGAATTATGGGGCAAAGAATACTGAAAGTACCATGGACTTCAAGAAGAACAAACAAACCTGTCTTGGAAGAAATACAATGAGAATACTCCTTAGAAGTGAGGATAGGGGGACTTTGTTTCTCATACTTGGTACATATTAACAGGAGGAATCAGTCACTGGAGAAGGACATCATGTTTGGAAAAGTGAAGGAGATCCTCAACAAGTTGGAATGGCAAGGTGGAAGTAACAATGGCTTCAAACATAACAGTTTGTCAAGATGATGCAGGACTGGGCAATGTTTTGTTCTGTTGTGCATTGGGTCACTATGAATCAAGACTGATTTAATGACACCTAACAACAACAACAATGATTATGTTTTATTCTTTGCCAAATGATTCAATTTTTTCTATGACTTTCCTTACTTCCTTTGTTGGTTCCTCCCTCTGTCCCTCCATCTCTCCACTTTTGTTATTATTTTTCTCTTTTTAAAATATTATGCAGTGAAGTTAGTGACAATGAGAATGTTCTCATAAATGACTTGGTGAATCCATATTTCAATCATATAGTTTTAAAAGGGGCGGGGGAAAACTATTTAAGCTCAGATCTGAATATATCCAAATATTATCTATAAAGTATCTGTTGCTGTTATTATTAAATGCTGCCAAGTTGATTCTGATTTCTGTACTAGATTTCTGAGGAATGGCTGGTGAATTTAAACTGCTGACTTTGCAGTCCAGTGCTTATCCTACAGTATCACAGTACCTAAATATATCTAAATATATCTGCCAAGATTTAATGTATAGATATGTAATAGCTATTCTATTATAATTTTTTTTTTGAAATACATATTACAATATTTTCTTAAGTCATAAGCAACATATGAAAACACCTATCTATGACTTAGAAGGTAGATAGAATAAAAAGGAAGTCAAAAGAAGTTGTGCAAAACATCCACCTTCCTTGTCAGATACTATGATTAATATGTTGGCAAAATGATTGGTCCCGTATAGTTAAGAGGGTGTTATCATCATATTGATACTATCAAAACTGCAGTTTGGGGCTGATAAATGTTTTAGAGTACTTAGGTTTGTTTTCATGTGTTCTGATATTTAAAGAGATGTTGTCGCAACTGATTAATTGAAAGGAAACGGCAATACAGTCATCTTTTCCCAAAACATTTTCAAAGGTGTAGTATTGGACTTCTATTTTATATTTTCACAATGATTTTGAAAATATATTCTTTCTATGTGAGTTTCTTTCCTGAGGCCTGTATGGTCTCTTACTTCTCATGATTTCTTAATGTAATCATACATTTTCTCTATGGAAACACACAATTGGCTATCTTGGAAATGTAACCAAGTATATTTGGTTTTGGTTTTTAAACAAGAAGCTCTCAGTAATCTTCACTGTTGTTATGTAGACTGGGCATCTGTGTTGTTTTGGGCACTCAGTCATTTTCAATTAAATGTTGCAATGTCTTGTGAAATTCCCATAAGAGCTTGCAGAACCACGATTATAGTTGAATAGAGGAAATGTACTTCTTAAACATTTTTAGGTAAGCAGTTTTCTTGCAACAAAAAGCCAATTATTTTGATTATGTAAATGCTCACTGGGATATACCACATGACAATGTCTCAATATGATAAAGATATCATTTTGGAATGGTGCTGTCATATACATTTACTAGATTTTCAGGATATGCATTTTTTTGGATCAAAGGTTTGAAAATCTGTAGTTTTTGGTTCCTTTTTTGAATGCATCAACTATAAAATTACATCTAGGAATTTTACTCTAAAGATCTTTTAAATCTCATATCCATTTTTTATTTTGAAGTTACTAATATAGTCATGTAGGAAAATTACAGAAGAAAAAAAAAAAAAATCACTTAGCATTAGTAAAAGCTCAAATCCCAGAATTCACAAACCATTGTTCAATAGGCTCCATTCAGTAAGGATTTTACCCCCCTTTCTGTAGTTTTCCATAATGTGTGTGAAACTTAGAGCTGATATTTTATTTTATAGTCACTAGTACAATGTACTGTTGAGTGGTTCATTTACTATCTGTGCTATATTTTGACTGTTTTAAATAAATATATGAACAAATAAGATGCATTCAGAATAATTATAGATATGATGTGTTATTGCAATTAATGATGAGCCTAAGAAAAGGCATGTGTTAAGATTAACCATCAAAAATTTTTAATGTTTTTCATATATTTGTACAATATACAGTGTACTGTGATTCAGTAAGATGTAACTTCAATCCTCTACAGCCACTAAGCCTCAAAGGCTGAAGGAAAAGAAAAAAAAAAATTAAACATGAACAACATCTCAAATTGTATAAAATATGAACATTTACAAATAACTTCAATTATAAGAGAAATAATCTTTCAGTGATTGATGATGACCTGCAAGTCCAACTCCTGTAAATTCATAGTACTAGAAATATACAGGATGTTCCAAGGAAAGGAGAAACAGAGGGAAAGAAAATTTAAAAGGCAGGAGAAAAGATAAGAAGCATGTCGACTTGCACCCAGGAGGATCCTTGCAATACTGAGAAGTGATGGTATTAATCACCAGCACTGGAAATTATAAGCATAGGAGACAAGATAGTGATGTGACCATAAGACACTTAAAATATGGTCACTTTGAAGTAGAGGACCAAAAGAACATGTAGGCACAGGAATTTTCACCGTGATTAAAAAAATACAATGTGGTTGAAATTGGAGATTGCAATCTATTTAAGATTCTTAAGATCAATTTATACCAGTCATTCTTAAAAATAAAAATAACATGTTGTTGTTGTTAAGTACTGTTGAGTCGGTTCTGATCCATAGCGACCCAGTATAGGGTTTCTAAGGAACGGCTAGTGAGCTTGAGCCACCAATCTTGCTGTTCAAACCAACTTCGCAGTCCAGCACATTAACCCACAGTGCCACAATGGGAAATAAATATATCGAGAGGAAATGGGGAAAACATGAGATAATAAAGCAACAATGAGAGAAAGTTTCATTTCCTGTGTATGTGTTTCTATAACTGTGTAAGGATGCAAAAAGCAGATCTTCAAATGTTTGACAATCACTGCGTTAAATAGCACCAATTGTGACAAAGCTGGATCTTGCGGATACTCAAACCATGCTAAAACCTAATCATGTCAATTCCTTTATACACTATCACTATAGAAAAAACTATGTTCAAATTGATGAGCCATTAGCTCAAAAATAAGTTGATTGTCACAGAGAATGTTCTGTTTAATAATGCAGAAAAGCTTGAGCTTTTCAGAAGGATTTTATTCAGATTATTAAAATACATTTCTAAAAAAATTAAGCCTTAAATTTCAATTAACTTCAGCATTTACTGATATGGAGCATTTAATTCTCCAGATACCAGATAAATGATGTACATTTTACTTTTACTTTTAAAAAATCTTTGGCTTTAATATTAGACAAGCAACCAATCATAAAATAGAAGTACTTCTACAAAGGAGACTCACTGTTTAACCTAAGTACAAGATCTTAGAAGGTTAATTAGCACCATTCTGTATTTGTGGGAGCGGTAGATTGTGCAATAGCTCTTTGATATGGAAAATGTTTCTGTTGTTGGCAAGTACTCCTTAGTAGTTTCCAACTCACAGAGACCTTTTATAGGGTTTCCAATGCGGTAAATCTTACAGGATTAGAAAGCCTCATCTTTCTCTATCAGAGCACCTGGTGGGCTTGAACTGCCCACCTAGTTGTTCACAGTCCAATGCTTATCCAACAGAGCCACTGTAATCCTCATATGGAAAATTGGTGTTGTTGTTAAATGCCATCAAGTTAATTCCCACTCATACTGACCCTGTACAGGATTTTCAAGGAGCTGGTCGATTTGAAATGCTGAGTTTGTGGTTTGCAGTGCAGTACTTATCTGATACCACCACACCATGATTCCATGTGGAAAATTGGGTGCCATCATTGCAACAAACCTGTGAAATCCACTGTTTTAAGGCTTGTGACTAATTAGGATCCTTGTAATTGTATTAGTGTGGCGCTACTGGATAAGCAAGGTACTGCTAATCACAAGGCTGGCAGCTCAAACCCACCATACAACCTTGAAAACAATATATATAGGGTTTCTATGAGTCAAAACCAACTCAATGACACTTAACTACAAAAATTGTCCTTATAATATAAACATGTTGATTAAATAGTAGATTCCGAGAAACTCTGAATCATAGATTCTTGATTTAAACAGCATAAAAATGCTCCAATGTCTAGCTTAATCAGAGGTGACTTTTAAGAGCTAAGCTAAAAAATAAACAGAAAAGTACATTTTTTTTTTTTTTTTTTCCTTGCTGGACAGGTTTATTAGTGATAAACTAGCCTTTGCTTATCTAGGAATGTGTTAATTTCTCCAGTTTTGAAGCATAGTTTTTTTTTCTCCTGAAGATGTTAAATGTCAACCCACTGTTTCTGGTGAGAAATTTGACTTGTTTTGGGGTTTTTTAAAAAATGTTTTATTGTGAATTATGTGATAGTTTACATCGTAGAATATTAGCTTTTACATTCATCCTAACGTATATTGTTTCATTGCCATGGTTACAATCCCCTCCATGAATCATCAACCATCCAAAGGGTATACACTGCAAGCTTGTCCCCCAGTCTTCAGCACACAGTCCCTCTCCCTCTCTGGGTCTAGAGTCCTCAGCCATTCCATCTCTCCACATAATCCTCTCTGCTTCCATCTCTGACATCACTGCTTCTCTGGGTAGGGTCCCACTCTCTGCTCTTCTCCCTTAATGGTCCCAGAAACCTCTGCTCCTGGACTACAAAGTCAATCACTCTCCTCCTTTTGCTACAACATGTCTAACTTTACATTTCCAACCCTCACAATCAGTCCTGACAATAATTATTCACTATTGTACCACAAGAGACCTATCCCAGTCTCCTTTCATCAGCCCCACACAGACAGACTGGATACTACTCAGTGGAGAGTCTACCTTCCTCAGTGCCCTCTGGATCTAGGCTCCCTCTTGAAAGCTTATAAGCCAGTCATTTCTTGCCTTTGTAGCCTCCCCCACCCCATTTTGGGTAGCCAATGTCCAAGTTGCCCAACTCTGTCTACCCTGTATACTGAGGGGGTGGGAATGATCCTCACTGTAAAGATTTGTTCCCTCTTTTGAGCTACTGCATCCATAGGTGTAGGCCAAGTTCATCAGATTGTATCAGATTACTCTTTTTTTCCTCTTTAATTTTCTTCTAGTTGAGCTCTGATCATCCTGCCATTGAAGACAGGTCACATGGGTATTATCAGCAAGTGTGGGTATTTTTATGCATGTGCCCTCTCTTCTTATCAGATGGACGCTTCACTCTCCACTCTAGTCTTCTGTGACTATGTCACTGACTCTGGGCCAAGAGTCCCCAGGTCTTGCCACACTGCTGGCCAACCAGGTCTTGACCCAGGTTCACAGGAGTCTATTGAACATTGCAGTGCTTACCTCACAGCTTCATTGCTGTTTTTCCCCTTACTTCCCCTTATCAGTGATGAATGTGGTCACCAATCAGAGCGTATGTTTGCTCATGTATTCCCAATGAGTCTTAGTCTTAGAAGGGGGTTTGCCCTGAGGGGACCCAGCCACTTGCCTGGATATCTCCTAGGCGAGCAACTTGCTTTTTTTGTAGTAATCAGTTGGTCTGCCTTTATTGTTTTGTATTTTTCCTGTCAGTCTTTCTTTCAAGAAGTATCTTCTGTTCTTCTAGCTGTTCCAGGGTGATCTGCATGTCCTTTCAAGTGGAAATTTCCCATCTCAGAAGATTCTGGATGGGATCCAGTTTTCCACCTATAATCTTATATAATGCAGAGACTCCACAGGATGTCTCCTTCACTGGGCATGTTGTAGCCCCATTTTAGGTATTCCAATAAGTTATAGGCAGAAGACAGACTTACAAGCTTTCTATGGTGATGTTTCTGTCTATTCCTTTCTCTTCCCCTCAACTGTCTATTTTATAATGGTAAGTGAGGGAAACCAAGATTCAAAAGACAGCCAAACACCTTAGAATTATTTTCCCTCCTTTGCCCATTCCAACCATGTCCCAATCCCTATATCCCAGAGCCCTGTTTTTCCAAGGTTGTGCATACATCATTATTTACCACTGTTCCACTTAGCCTATGCAAACCTGCCTAATTTTTTACCATACATCTTGTTGAAAAGTACATTTTTAAAGAAAAAGCATTGTTAAATATATCATAGAGATTGTGTACTTAATATACATATACACGAGCACTTAGTATTGTTTGCATGAGGGATTGGATATTCATTCAAGTTTCTTTATCTTCTAATCAAGCATTAATATTCCACTTACTAAAGAAAATAAATGTTAAGTATAGATAAGACAAAGGTAATTGTTTTGCTTTAGTATAAAGTCCTAGAGAGATTATCACATTTGGGGCAATCTTAAATACTTAGTATTCAGTATTTAGATACGTTTCTCCTACAGGATCATAGCAATCTTATCTTTTCTGGGGATTATCTTTTATTTGTTGTGACATAAATTGACTGGAATTATATGTAGCAGTCTGTCTTATGATTTCTTTGTTTCTCAAAACCATTATAATAAACATCAATGAACATTACCTTATCAGTAAAAAGTGGTCCAGGATTTCACAGACACTCTAAAAAAATGCTATTATTTTCAAGTCTTCTAAAGAGCACTTACCTCTTGCATATAGGTTATTTCCTGTTTCAACTTCAGTAAGAGTACCTGAAAAAATCAGAATCAAGTAGCATATGCTCAGATTAATCAGAATAGACAAGTTCCATTTTATTATTTGCTGTTGAGCTTTTAAATATAATGATGGGGTTAATGTTGATGCTATTGTCACATCTAAATCTAACCATTAATGTAATGAGACTGTTCCTACTTGCTGGTATGTTAGTTTAATAATTGATTTTTGGAATTTACATGAGTAGATAAACTCAGAATTATGGTTTCAACTTGTAATTTAATGGAATAAGTAGGCTTGAATTTTCCACTCCAAAATTGGCTTCATTTATTATTGCATTAAAATGCCTTTGACCCTGTCAGAGAGAGAGGTACTTATGGTGATGCTTGAGTAGGGACTTTCATTGTTAAGTCTTTCTACAGTAATTATTGGTATTCTCACAACCTTCAAGTAGAAAATAAAGCAAACAAAAAGAACAAAAATCAACACAACAATGATAAAACACTACTTCTCTGTTAAAAGAATTGTGTAGGAATGGGAAATGCCATATCCATGTTGAGCAAAGACTAATTCACAATAATTAAAATGATAATGTCAAGAAACTGAAGAAAATATCCAGAACCATTAAATCGAAGGGTGCTGAAACAAATAAGAGAAAAATTTTAAAAATTATCTTGCTGTTTCTCTCATGTATACACAACTTTATACAGGCATAGTTATGAAATAAACTGTATAGGCAACAGAAACACAATGGACAAATTATATCAAGAGAGAAGTTGTTTCAGCCTTTCCTTCATTTGGATGATTCCTTTAAATTTCACCTAAACTTTTTTGCTTAAATTTACGTTACTGTTCCAGTCCTAAATATTTGAAATGTTAGGATATAGCTATTTTGACAAATGATGGTACTATGTATTATGATACAGATTTTTCAAAAATTTATGTTTTAAATATTATGTTAAAGAAAGAAGAAATATGCAGACATAATCTATATTCATAATAGCTTTTATTATATTGTTGTTATTGGTTTTCAAGTCCCATTGAGTCTGCTCTGACTCGTAGCGACCCTGTATAGGGTTTCTGAGGAGTGGCTTATGGGTTTAAAGCACAGACCTTGCAGTTCAAACCAACATTGAGGTCCAGTGCAATATCCTGCAGCAACACACCAGGACTCCTTTACGAAACTACCTGAAGCACATTTCCACAGATCATTAAAGTAAAACAAACAAACAAAACAACACAGAATAATCCAAGACACAGTAATTAAATTTACTTTGGCTTTAAATTTGCATTTGCCACTGTACTTCAAGTGCATTTGTGTACAGCTACTTCAAGAAATGTACTAAAACATTTTTCAAATTATACTTTTTACCCACAACAGAAATGACATATTAAAATAAAATCTGCAATTTATTGTTAGTTTATTAGTTTGTTTGTTAATATGTCTAACTCCATAAACACAGATGATTCCTTGTTCAACAGTTTAATAATGTAACCCTAGGCTTGCATCCCTCTGTCATCAAAGAGTAGGATATCATACTGCAAAACAAAAAATTGTAAAAAAAAAAAAAGGAGAGTATTCTACTGGCACTTTAAGTTTATATATTGGACTGTTAACCACCTGATTGGTGATTCACACTAACTATCTGTTCTACAGGAGAAAGATGAGACAGCTTGCTCCAGTAAAGATTTACAGTTTCAAAAACTCAAATGAAACAGTTCAGTTCAGTCCTATAAGGTCACCATGAGTCCAAATGGTGATATAATAGTTGGGGGAGGCTTGCTGAAGAGGTGACCATTTTACTGATGTCAGGGGAAAGTGAAGAATCTGGTCATACAAAGAGGAAAAGCATTTTAGATGAGGGAAAAGTATGTAACAGGACCCTAAATCAGACAAGAAGGAACAAGAAGCCATTAAGGACTGGAATATATAGTAAAATGTGGAGAGCACTGCATGAGAAATTGAAGAGTTCATGTAGGTGCTTTATGGTCTGTAATTTTATATAGTGTAATGGATCAAGATGGATTTTAAGCAGCAAAATGGCATACTTCAATTTAAATTTTTGCAAGATACTCTGGGAGATACATAAAGAATGTATTATGAAAAGGAAAAAAATAAAAAAGACTGTTTAAGAAACTGTTGCAGAAGTTCAGGGAAAAGACTCCAGTGACTCGGACTAGAATTGTGGGAATGCACATGAAAGAAAGTCTGGCTGTAGAAGAAAAGGGAAGCAATAAGGATGTGAAAATTTTCATTTTGGAATTTGAACATCTGGGTGACAGGAAGAGAAAGGAGGAAAAAAGTAACCAAGTTTCCTTTTTGGACATGTTGAAATTGAGATATCTTTCATATATCTAAGGAGTATAAATGCAGTAGAAAGTTACTTATGCAATGTTATTTGCAAAGGAGTGCTTACCCTTTGGTGTATAAACCATTGAAGATTTAAACTGACCAGTTGTTCTGAAGGAGAAAGCTGAGACTGTCTACACCCATAAAGGTTTATAGTCTTAGAAATCCCGTGGCGTGATTACACTATGTTCTATAAGATCACTATGAGCCAAAATTGACTCATTGGTAGTGGATTTGGTTTGGTTTAGTTTGATAGTACCTAAAATCTTGGTATTAGATTACGTCTTCTGAGTGAATGTGCCAAAGAAAAGATAAGAATAGTCATGGCTAATCTTCAGGTTCTTTAATATTCATGGGAAAGACTAGCAAAAAGATTAAGAAAAATCCAGTAGGATCCACAGCATGTACTGTTATGAAAATCAAAAAAGGAAAATATTTTATTTAAAATACTATGTTAAGTAATGCCCAGAGATTAAGTTCATTATAAATGGAACCATAAACATTTCTGGTGTCCTTTGTAGTAGGAGCTCCAAACACCTGGTAGGTGTGAAAACCTGAGGGCAAGGGCTTGTGAAGAGAATAAGACTTGAAGAAGTGCAGTCACTGAATGAAGACAATTATTCTCATTGCTTATACATTTAGATATTAAGAGGAACATAAGAAGGTTTTTGTGATGATTTTTCAAGATCAGTGCTTCCAGAGCATGTTTGTATGATCTTATGAATCATATGGAGTTCCACTGTGGTGTTTTAGGATAAACATTTCACTGTTAACTTCAAGAAAGGCAGTTCAAACCCCACAAGCCTCTCCTTGGAAACCCTATATAGGGTTGCAATTAGTTAGAATGACAACATGAATCATATGCAATGCCAAAAATAAAAGCACCAGACATACTGCCATTGTGTTGGTTCTGACTCATGACAATCCAGGGTATTTTAGTGTAGAAATATCCACAGAATTTTCTTAAATGGAATCTTAATAGACGCAAATCACCAGGCTTATTCTTCCATAGTACAGTGTGGGAATCTTTAAAGTGTTATGAAGAAAAGATGTCACTTTGTAGAGTAAGATATGCCTGACCCAAGTCATGGTACTTTGAGTCAACTCATATGCATGTGAATGCTCAAGAATTAATTAAGAAAGACTAAAGAAGATTTGACGCATGTCAATTATGATATTGGTGAAGAAGAAAATTAAATATATCCTGGACTGTCAGAGAATGAACTAACCTTTGTTGGAAGAAATACAGAAATAATACTCCATAGAAGCAAGTATGGTAAGACATACTTTGGACACAGTATTGGGATGGACCAGTCCCTGAAGAAAGATATTATGCTTAGTAAAGTAGAGGATCATCAATAAAGAGGAAGACCCTTAATAAGAGAGCATGATAAATTGGCTGAAACAATGGGCTCAAACATAATAAGGACTACAAGGATGACACTGGACTAAGCAGTGTTTCATTCTTTTGTACGTGGGATCACTTGTGTTGTTATGAATCAGAACTCACACAATAAGGAGGGAACATTTTTGATAAGATAAGAGATCGTGACTATCGGTTTAAAAGGTAAGCAGGAATAGAATCCACAACAACAGTGGAGGGATTACCTTTTTTTAGGAGAAACACTTCAATTAAAATGGAGAAGAAATAGACAAAGAGATACAGTTGTGGATAAGATCATGTGAACATGACTGTTTTAGTCTTATGGTTTATTATTCTTAGTGAAATGCAGGGTTTCTCTTCAGGTCAGAATGGATTAGCAGAAACAGAGATTTAAAGAAATGAAATATATATATTAATTATCTGAGAGAGTGAAAAAGTAAAATTGCCAATCCTACCTATTAGAGATTTGTCGGGTATTTTTCAGGTGATAATTTGAAATGTGATCATGAATTTAAAGACCCTAGTTATGTGCGTGTTTTCTTTTGCATACTTCGATGTTCTGATAAAGGCACAGATAAGATGGCAAAGTTGAATTCATCAGGGCTGAGATTTAACCAGATAAATGCAATGGATGTGGAAAAAAATTATCTATATATCAAAATCAAACTTCTGCCACTGAATCAATTCTAACTCATAGCATCTGTGTGGGTTTCTGAGGCTGTAAATCATTAAGAGAACAGAAAGCCTTCTCTTTTCACCCATGAAGCAGTAGGTGGGTATGAACTGCCAACTGATGACTAGCAGTTTAGTGTTTATCTTACAGAAGAGCCACTGAGGATTGATAAATGTGTGTGTGTGTGTGTGTGTGTGTGTGTGTGTGTGTATGCATTACTGTTGTAAATTTGTGGTTCTTGTTAAGTGCAGTCAAGACAGTTTCAACTCAAGGATGATATTCAACCATTTCAAGAGGTAGCAAATGATCAAGAACCAATGATCAATGATACTGAAGGAAGAAGCCCAAGTTATATTGAAGACATTGGCAAAGAACAAGTAACCAGGAATTGGAATACAAATTGAAATCTAATGTAGCACAAACTGATGTAGCACTGGAGGCACTCACTCATCTATGCCAAGAAATTTGGAAGGCAAGTACTTGGCTAACTGACTGGAAGAGATCCAGATTTGTGTCCATTCCAAAGAGAGGTGACCCAATAGAATGCAGAAAATATCAGACAATATCATTAATATCATATACAAATAAAATTTTGCTACAGGTAATTACAAAAAGAGCTGTAACCATGCATTGACAGAGAACTTTCAGAGGTTCAAGCTAGATTTAGAAGAAGATGCAATGAGATATATCATTGCTAATGTCAGATGGATCCTGGTTGAAAACAGAGAATATCAGAAAGACATTTACCTGTGCTTTATTGACTATACAAAGGCATTCAGTTGTGTGAGTCATGACAAGCTATGGACAACATTGCAGAGAATGAGTATTCAGGAACACTTAATTGTGCTCATGAGGAACTTGTACATAGACTAAGGGGCAGTTTCAACAGAAAAGGGAATACTGAATGGTTTAAACTTAGGAAAGGTGTGCACCAGGGTTGTATTCTTTTACCATACTTATTCAATCTGTATGCTAAGCAAATAACCCAAGAAACTGCATGATATGAAGAAAAATGTGGCATCAATATTAGAGGAAGACTCCTTAACAACCTGTGATATGCAGATGATACAATCTTGCTTGATGAAAATAAAAAGGAGCTAAAACATTTACTGATAACGACCAAAGACCTTTCGTATGGGTTGCACTTCAATGTAAAGAAAACAAAAACTCTCACCACTGGACCAGTAAACAACATCCCTATAAATGGAGAAAAGATGGAAGTTGCCAAATACTTCATTTTTCTCCAACTATCAACGCTCATGGAAACAGCAGTCAAGAAATTAAATGATGTTTTGCATCAAGACCTCTTTAAGTATTCAAGAGAAAAGAAGTCAGTTTGAGGACTCAAGTGGACCTGATTCAAGCCATGGTATTTTCAGTGACTTCATATGCAAGTGAAAGTTAGACAGTGAATAAGGAAGACCATACAAGAATTGATGCATTTAAGTAATGGTGTTGGAGAATATTAAAAGTACCATAGACTTCCAAAAGAACAATCCATTCTGTGTTGGAAGAAATACAGCAAGAATGTTCCTAGGAAGCCAGGATGGCCAGACTTTGTCTCTAATGCTTTAAACATATTATCAGGAGGGACAGGTCCCTGGAGAAGGATATCATGTTTGGTAAAATGGTTGGAGAAAAATAGAAATACCCCCAACAAGATAGCACAGTTACAGGAGCAATTAACTCAGGCATAGCAACAATTGTGATGCTAGCATGGGATTGGGCACTGTTTTGTTCTGTTGTTGATAAGATCACTATGAGTCAGTACCAGCTCAATGGCACTATTTGTAATGCTTTCATATTCTGACACTATAACAATGTTCTGCTTCTGTTCATTATGATTTTCAGTGCCTATACTTTCAGAACTAGTCTGCCTCTCCATCTTCCTAGTCTCAGCCTTGAAACTCCTCTGAAACCTTTCTATCATGGGTGTTGCTGATGGTAGTTAAAATACTGGTGGCAAAGTTTCATGCATCACAGTGACAAGCAAGCCACCACCTGTGACAACTGACAGACAAGTGGTGTATCATTATAATGTTGTTGTTGTTGTTTAGTTCTGTAAAGTAAGTTCCAACTCATAGTGACCTTATATATGATCTCTGAGAAGTGGCTGATGAGTTTGAATTTCCGACCTTATAATTCAAACTGACCTTGTAGTCAAGTGATTGCTTATCCTACAGTGCCACACCACATTATAATATGATGTTATAATATTTCACAACAAAGAAACGTATTTTACTTCCAAAAGTTGCCCAGTGAAGTACCTAGTCAAGACCACATTTTACTGATAACCACAGCAAAATTCCACTGATCTCGTTTCTGCCTTAATATGTAAGCTTAAGAGTAGATTTTTTTTTTTAATTAAAGCCATTGAAATTCATTGAAGTCTACTCGACTACGTGTTTCAAAAATTATTTTTCCTTTTGCCAAAAGATGTTTATAAAGACAATAAAACATAAAATGTTTCATTGACTATGTTTCAAAATGAGTCTGTACTGTGATAAGTAAACACTTAGCACAAAATTAAGTTGGCTTATACTAAAATGTTATTTAATATTTTAAGAACTGCTTTCATGAAAAGTATGACATCAATATTGGAGTAAAAAGAAAACAAATTTCACTACAATTAAATTGCACAATCACCAAATCTAGAGAAAAATCACAGTGCTTTACTCCTCAAGGGCCTATAGATATTGTTTTATAATAATTAAGACTATGACTCTACATGTATATAAAATGATATTATAAATTATGCTCAGAAATATCTCCGTTGATTCTCAATAACAAAATAATCCTGTGCATATATTTTACATTTGAAACTATTCCTGAAATAGGTAATGCTCCAGAAGTAATCTCTTTCTTCCTTCTTCCTTGAATTCAGTAAGCTTAAAATCTTCAACTTTGAACTTCTTTCAAAGCTTCTTCTCAATTAATTTAAAAGTAATTTCTGTTCTGCCCTTGCTCTAAATATTTGATATCTTAAACACTGAGACTTTTATGCTGACTTTTCAGTACAATTTCTTAATTTAAAAGTGATTGTTTAAAACAGAAAAAAGGACCACAATATCATTTTAACCTGTACCACCTTCTCTTACTTTACAATGAAAATACTAGAAAATTAGTCTTCAAGTTATACAAGAAAATTAGACTTTGAAAAATGTTCATGAGATATAAACTTCAGTTTTATCTACTGCTCACCTGTAGAATTTCTAAATAGAAATAAAGCTAGAGGGCATATCCATGTTTGATTGTACAATAGACAGGACATGGGCATCCATAACTATGACTTCCTGCTATTTCTTATAATAAATAAAATATAATGTGTTCATTTCCTAGGACTGTTGTAATAATTTACCATGAAGAGAATAGCTTAAAATATTAGAAAATTATCCTCTCACAGTTTTGGAGGCTCAAAACCAAATATCAGCAAGGATGATTCATTCTGTAGGCTCAGAGGGAAAATCTTTATCATATCCCTATCCTAGAAAGTATTATGGAAAATGCAAGGCTCTAGGGATTATTGGAATACAAATTTAAATGTTTCCATAAACTGATACAGCACTGGAGGCCCTCAGTTGGCTTTGCCAAGAGATTTAGAAGACAGCTCCGGCCAACCATTTGTGCCCATTCCAAAGAAAAGTGAACCAAAGGAATGCAGAAATCATCGAACAATATTATTAATATCACATGGAAGTAAAATTTTTGCTGTACATATGTTAAAATGATTGCAACAGTATGTTGGCAGGGAAATGCCAACAAATCAAGTTGAATTCAGAAGAGGACATGGAATTAGTGATACCATTGCTGATGTCAAATGGATCTTGGCTGAAAGCAGAGTATACCAGAAAGAAGTTTACTTATACTTTATTGACTATGAAAAGGCATTTGATTGTGTGGATCATAACAAACTATAGATAACATTTTTAAATAACATTTTGAAGAATAAATATTTCAGAACACTTAATTGTGCTCATAAGGAACCTGTACATAGGCCTAGAGGCAGTTGTTAGAACAGAACAAGGAGATACTAAATGATTTTAAATCAGGAAAGGTGTGTTTTATGGTTGTATCTTTTCACCATATTTGTTCAATTTATATGCTGAAAAATAATCTGGAAAAGTGTATATTATATGAAGAAGAGCTTGGCAACAGGATTGGAGGAGGACTCATTAACAACCAATGCTATGCAAATAATACAACCTTGCTTGCTGGAAGTGAAGAGAACTTAAAAGACTAACTGATGAAGATTAAAACCTACTGCCTTCAGTATGCATTTCACTTCAATGTAAAGAAAATAAACAGTCTCACAACTGGACAAAATAAATAACATCAAGGTAAATGGAGAAAGGACTGAAGTTCTCAATTACTTCATTTTGCTTGGATCTCCAATCAATGCTCATGGAAACAACAGTCAAGAAACCAAATGATGTATCACATTAGGCAAATCTGCTGTAAAAGAACTCTTTAAAATGTTAAAAAACACAGATGTCAATTTGAAGACTAAGGTGCACCTTACACAAGTCATGGTATTTTCAATCACCTTACATGCATGTCAAAGTTGAATAATGAATAAAGAAAACTGGAGAATTCATGCATTCAAATTAATATGTTGAGCAAGAATATTGAAAGTACAATGAACTACAAGAACAAACAAGTGTGCCTTGGAATAAGTCCAGCCAGAATACTACTCAGAAGTGAGTATGGTGAGACTTCATCTCTCATATTTCAGACATTTTATTAACAGGGACCAGAACCTGAAGAAAGACATTATGCTTGATAAGGTGGAGAAGCAGAGAAAAAGAGGAAGATGGAGATGGAATGACACAGTGGAAGCAACAGTGGATTCAAGCATAACAATTGTGAGGATGGTGCAAGATCTGTTGTTCAAAGAGCCACTATGAGTCAGAACCAGCTAGACAGAACCTGGCAACAATTCCTAGCATCTGGTAGTTGTCAGCAATCCTTGGCTTGAATATTTATCACTCTAATTTATGTTACAATCTTCACATGATATTCTTCTCTCTGTGTATCTTTGTGTTTTCACATGGCATTCTTATAAGGACATCTATCAGTGGTTTAGAACCCACCCTATTCCAATATTTCCTCATCTTAACTTGGTTACATATGCAAAAAAGTAATTTCCAAAAAAAAATTATATTCACTGGCACTGAGGTTAGAACAAAATATTTTGAGGGGAAACAAATCAACCCAGTACATGTGGATACAAATATTTGCAAATTTCTCTTTTTGCTTTGAGTCAGAAAAATATTTTTACTCAAATGCTATTGTAGTGACATATACATATGTGCATATTTGCATTATTTTAAGAACATGAAAAGTTTAATTTTTTATAATATTAATTTTATTCTCTGAATATGAAGGAAAAGACAATGCAGAACACAAAGGGGACATACTCATTTGATCAAAAGAAGGACCTTGAAAATATATCCCATATTTTGAAAGCCAACTTTTTACTCAAGGATACCAGAACTCTAGTGGGACTCATTTTTCCATGGTTGAACTACTTATTCTTCATTCCTCAGCTCAATCACAATACTGAAAAGGGAAATGAGCTCTGAAGGCAAAGCAAAGTTCCATTCTTGTCGATACATAGAGAAAGAATGCTCATACAAACAGTTGGGAAAATTGGATTGACTGCAATCTTGGCTTACTCTTACAGAATAAAGTTCTCAAAGACTGATTTTAGTGGAAATTGTTGTTTTTGTTGTTGTTGTTAGATGCCACTGAGTTAGTATTGACTCATAACGACCCTAAGGAGCTCTGGTAGCTTAGTGGTTATGAATCGGGCTGCGAACCTTAAGGCCAGCAGTTGGAAACTACCAGCTGCTCCGCGGGAGAAAGATGAGGCTTTCTGCTCCTGTAAAGATTTACAGCCTCGGAAACTCTGTACAGGGTCGCTATGGGTCGGAACTGACTCCACGGCACATCACAACAACACAACATAACAACCCTATGCACAACAGAACGAAACACTGCCTGATCCTGGGCCAAACTCATAATAATTGCTGCCACGCTTGAGTCCATCGTTGCTGCCACTTTGCCAATCCATCTCACTGGGGTCTTCCTCTTTTTCTCTGACCCTCCATCTTTCCAAACATGATATCCTTCTCCAGTAATTAGTTTTTTTTTACTGATGCCAACATTAAGTAGATAGGTGATCTGATAAAAATAGCAATTTTTCCTTGTACTATTTTATAGCTAAGATATTGTTAAAAGTCCTGAAGACTCTCTTATTAGAAGCACACAAAATAAAGTATGAATTAATAATGACAATAATAAAACTTGCTGAAATATAAATCACTTCACTAAGGCTTTAGAATACAGGGAAATATGTACATGAGACTATTTGACTTCATTTTTCTCTTTTATTTACCATTCTCTGTGACCATAGGATGAAGCTGTTGCAAAAGTGGTTTGAAATACATAAGAAAATAAAATACAGTTTTAAAGTTATAGATTTAGCAAACAGAAAAATAAATCAAATTTCACTTCACATGGAAGAGTTCCAGCTTTAAATTATTGAGGCTTTTAAAGGGGAACTTTCAGGGTTGAATATACTAATATTCTCACTGCAGAGTGGTATGCATTGTCTTGTTATGTCAGGTGATGTTTTCTCTATCCATGGTATATAACTCCTACTCCTTTTCAGCCTTATCATCTAGGAACTGTAGAATGGAACCACTTTTTAAATGATCTCCTTTGGATGCCTGAACAGCAGGGAAGATTGTTATTCATTTGAGTAAGAAACTCAATCATTTCTGGGTTCCAATTAGAGAAAGCCTAAGGGCCCACTTTATTAAGATGAAACACAAATTGTATCAAGACTTGCTAAACCTCTTAATATTTTTATGGTGATATTAAGAAACTTGAACATTTAAAATACTAATTGGGAATATGTGTAAGCTATTTTTAATCTATGCATAATCTCTAGCCTGCATTTCATTATAATTGCAATTTATGGTGCTGACTCCTTTTGCCACCTTGAAGAATTACCACAGAGTATCAAGTATCTTACAATGTAAAGTGCCAGAAGTGACTTACACCACGAACAAAACCTCCTGCTCTCCATTTATTCAGTTTCCTTTTAATTATTATTTCCTGAAATTGATATTTTTTATGAACAAATATATATATTCTAATTATAGATTGGCAATTTTAATAATTTGTCTAGATCTTCAACTACATTTTTTATACAGTATAAATATATACATATGCACATATTTAAATTGTATTTTATACTTAAAGAAGTCATGTGTTTTAAAAAGTAATTGTAAAATTATGAGTAATGTAAGATTATGACTGAGTTTGGGGTATAATTTGTAGTATATGGAAATGGCAAGATATTGTTGTTGTTAGGTATCATTGAGTTGATTTTGAATGGGAATTGGTTCAAACCATACCTATGTGTACTTAGGAATCTTGATATGGTAATGTAGGATAAGCACTGGACTGCTAACCACAAAGTCAGCAGTTCAAATCCACCAGTTGGTCCTCAGAAACCCTATGAAAGGTTGCTGAGTCGAAACTGACTCGATGGGACTTAACAACAATAACATGTACTTAAAATTCTAATTTATGCATCAACATGGAGTCCTGGTGTGGTGCTGTGGGCTAAAGTGTCAGACCTCAAAGTCCTTTGAACTGCAAAGTCAGTGGTTCAAGCTCACCAGCTGCTCCTGGGAAACCATATACAGGGTCACTTTGGGTCAGAATCTACTTGGTGACACTTAACTACAACAACAACATACATTAATACATCATTGCTTTTTTTTATCATTGCTTATTAATACAGGGGGATTCAAAATTTAGTGGAACAACGGAATTGAAAGATACTGGAATGGGATTTTTCTACGAACTTTTTGAAGCCCCCTCATAATAATAATTTTTTGTGTGTAGTATTTTAAGGAGGAATCTTCTAAATTCAGATTGCTGTTATTATAACTTTTGTTTTACTTGCACTTAAGAAGCTTCATAGAAAGGTCATTATTTGTAATATTCAGCTGTGTGAAACAAGCTGCAGTTTTTTTGTGTGTAGCCTGTTATAAGCATTTATGGATGTATGTGGTCCAAGATTATCCAGAGCATCACTTTAAAGGTAGGAGCTAATCAATTCAAATCACAATTAACAGATTAGTAGGAATCATTTACCCAGATCAATGTTCTAATTATATTTATAATAGTTGTTGTTGTTGTTTTTGTTAAGTGCTATCAAGTCAGTTCTGACTCCAAGTGACCCTATATAGGGTTTTAAAAGAGCAAATGGTGAATTTGAATCTCCAACCTTGCTGTTCAAATTGACCTTGAGGTCAAGTGCTGATCCTATGGTGTTACACCAGGACTCCATATTTATAATAACAGATTATATCAGAATGTAAATTAATTATTTGACCAAATTAAGCAAATGTCTAAAACATTTCTGAGAACGATTTTTAACTGTATGGTAAAATTATATTGAAATAAAAAAATGTAGCATAGAAGAAGTAGGAAAATATCAGAAAGCAGAAGAGCAGATGAAATATGAAACATGGTGTCAAATAAGTTTGAATACTTCTCTGATATTCTATAATTTATATGTTGTTGTTATTAAGTGCCAAGTTGGTTTTGACTCATAGTGACCCTACATAGGGTTTCTGAGGAGCAGCTGGTGAGTTTGAACTGCCGATCTTGCAGTTAGAAGTTCAGTGTTTGTCCTACAGTGTCACATTAGGACTCCATATTTATATGCATTAACTTAAAGTAACCAGCAAAGTGCTTTCCTGAGACTTATAGAAAGTGTATGGAAAGGTCCAACAATAACTATGATTATAAACACTTATGGATAGAAGTTGTTAATAACCTATTTCATCTTTAATAATTCTAAAAGACTAATATCGTTCAAAACAGATATCCATAGTTCATTTACTGTCCTTTCTTTCCTAAAAGCAATTGAAACAGAAATTCTTTGAAAGCATTTTATTAAAAGAGAACTATTGAGAAAAATCTTTAAGGGAATGACAAAAGCAAGTGAGTAAATTAGAAGAATTAGGTGTTTTTTTAAAAAGTAGCTTCTCAACTGTGTTCAAAAATGGGTTTAATCCCTGGTAACTTTGAGGAGGTGACTCCAGTAAGACAAGGACTATGTGCCACAAGGAGGCCTAGTGTGGCTGTGTGGGTTAATGCTCTGGACTGTGAAATTGGTTTGAATCACAAGATCAGCAGTTCAAGCTTACCTGTTGCTCCCAGGAAACCCTATACAGAGTCACTATGGGTTGAAACAGACTTGACAGCACTTACCAGCAACATGTGCCATTGTGAATGGTTAGCAACAGGACCTGAATAGCAGACAAGGCACAAGTATGACTACAGCAAGTACTCAGCAAATTACCTCTTCAATACAAATGTATTTAACTAGAATAAAACTGAATTGGGTTGTATTTGCCATATTTCCAACTCTTTTGAAGTGGGTACATGATAATGTTTCTTTTAATATGTCTTATAGAAGTTAGCACTTGGTTACATACAAATTGTGTGTTAAATGGTGACTAATTGTTCTATTAAATTTATTCACAAAGCATGCAAGTTTTCCTTATCTATGTGCATGTTTGAATCCACTAGGCCAGAACCTGTTTTGTGGACAAAGGATGGAGCAGAATTACCAGATCCTGACCGAATGGTTGTGAGTGGTAGGGAGTTAAATATTCTTTTCTTGAACAAAACGGATAACGGTACATATCGATGTGAAGCCACAAACACCATTGGCCAAAGCAGCGCAGAGTATGTTCTCATTGTACATGGTGAGTACTTTTTTGAAAACATTATATAAAAAAAAAAAAACGACTGACCTAAAAACTTAAATTTACCAAGATTTACTGATATGTTCCAAGTCAGGCTAATAAAATAAAATCTTAACATACACTAAAGATAAAAGTTAATTCTGTCAAGTTTTCTTTTAATATGCATTTATTTGTGAAATATTTGGTAAGACTAATAAATTATATTAATGATTATCTTTAAAATTCACATGCCAATATTTTTACTTCTAATTGAGAATCATAAAATTAATGTCTTTCTTAAGCTTATTTTGGTTTTATTATGATAAAATCTGTTTTATAATTGTTATAACTAGTTCCCCAAAGAATGACAGTATAGTACTGAAATGTGCTGAAGATAATATATACAATACTAATGATAACAATATTAATTTTTTATCAATAATCATTTGAAACTTTCACAGACAATATTCTGTTGACTGCAATTATCTCATACTGTAAGTAAATATAACAAAATGGCAGAAGGAAACTTGAGTACCAAAGACTGAAAAGGATTTCTCTGGTGTGGCACTGCTGGTTAATGTGCTGGACTGCAAGGTTAGTGAGTCAACTCACTAGCCACTCTTCAGAAACCCTATACAGGGTTGCTGTGAGTCAGAACCCACTCAACAGCACTAAACAACAACAGCATTAATTGATTCGGTTATGAGGATTTTGGGTCTCATTGAGGTGCAATCTATACTGAAGATAATAGTCTTTGACTATTACCAGTAAGCATTTTAAGTCCTTTTTACTTTCAGCAAACAAGGCTGTCATATGTATCTTTCAGATTGGTCATGACGCTTCCTCCTATCCTAATTTTGTTCTTCTTCATCTAAAACATCCTTTCAGATGATTTCCTCTGCATATAGAATGAATAAGTTTAGTGAAAGGACACAACCCTTATGTAAGCTTTTCCTGATTTTAAGTTATGAATTACCCTCATGCTTTGTTCAAACAATAGGCTCTTGGTATATATAAAGGTTAGGCATGAGCACAATTAAGTGTTCTGGAGTCCCCATTATTTCTAATATTATTCATAATTTATTATGATCCACAAAGATGAAACCCCTAGCAAAGCCAGTAGAAAAATCAGTATTTATCTTTTTGGTACTCTCTGCTTTCAGTCAATATTCATCTGACATCAGCAATGGTATCCCCCATTTTACATCTTCTACTTGAATTTCCAACTGTTGTCTATCACTGTATTCCTATAACCGTGTTTTAAATTGTCATCAGCAAAATTTTACTTGCATTTGATATTAATGTGTGTGTGTGTCTGTGTTAAGTGTCATTGGGTCAGTTCCAACTCATAATGACGCTGTATACGGTTTCCAAGGAGCAGCTAGTGACTTTGAACTGTTGGCCTTGTAGTTGAGAGTTCAGTGCTTATCCTACAGCACCACTCCCATATAGTCACCATTTACACTGGAAAAAAAAAAAAATTGCAATGGATAAGTTGTTGCGCTTGCAAAATTCAATTATGTAGGTTTCTGGCATTATTTATGTCACCAAAGTCATATTTTCCAACTACCAGTTCTTTTTTTCCAACTTTATATTATAATCACCAGTAATTATTAATGTATTTTGACTGCATATTTGATCAATTTCAAACTACAAAAGTTGGTAAAATTCTTCAATTTCTTCATCTTTGACAGTAGTGTTTGGTGTGTGAATTTGAATAATAGTCATTGACTAGGAGTCCTGGAAGGAGCTCTGGTAGCGTAGTGGTTACGAATCGGGCTGTGAACCTTAAGGTCAGCGGTTCGAAACTACCAGCTGCTCCGCGGGAGAAAGATCAGGCTTTCTACTCCTGTAAAGATTTACAGGGTCGCTATGGGTCGGAACCGACTCGACAGCACTTAACAACAACAACAACAAGGAGTCCTGGTGTGGCACTGTGGGTTAATGCGTCAGACTGCGAAGTCATTTGCACTGCAAGGTTGGTGTTTCAAGCTCACCAGACACTCCTTGGAAACTCTATACAGAGTCTCTATGGGTCGGAATCGACTTGATGGCACTTAACAACAACAACAACAACAGCATTCCTTCTAGACATATAGATCACATAGCTATCCTATCACTGACAGCACTGTATTTCAGGATAGATTTTGAAATGTTGTTTTTGATGATAAATATGACATTGTTCTTCAATGTGTCATTCTCAGCATAGTAGATATGATTCTCTGATTCAAAGTGGACAAATGTCAATTTCAGCTCACTAATGCCTAGGCTATTTATCTTCAAACATTCTATTTCATTTTGACAACTTATATATTTTGTTTGTTTGTTTCATAATTAGTGCATTCATATTCTGATTATTAATGGGTGCCAGCAGGTGTTCCTTTTCATTTAGACCTTTTCATTTAGACTCATGCCATATCAACAAATGAAGGTTCTTTTCTAAGAATTATTCTATCCACATTGTTAAGGTTGACTCTACTTTAAGGAGGCGACTCTTTCCTGGTTGTATTTTGAGTACCTTCCAATGTGACAGGCTCATCTTCTGGCACTATATCAGACAATGTTCCATTACTGTCCATAAGCTTCTCACTGCCATTTTTTTTCTCAAAATCAGATCTCCACCTTTTTCATCCTAGCCTTAGTTATTATGCAAGCTCCACTGAACCGATCCACCATGGGTGACCCTGCTGGTATTTAAAGTACCACTGGTATAGTTTCCAGCATTACAGCAACATACAAGTCACCACAGTACATTAAACTGATCAATGCTAACCTAGTATTGCACCAAACATGATGCTGTAAAAATTTAAATAGATCTTAGGAATTTTGAATGGTTACATTTATTTGATATCTTTTCTATGAATCTAATCATAGAGAATTATAAGAGGGTTGAGTTAGTTCTTCCCCAAATAACGTTTTAAGTAAAATTTAAATCTTTGTAAACTTTAATTCTAGACCCCAAATTTTAATATCAGGGAAAGAAAATCAATCCAATTTGTGTTATTGTTATCTGATATTTCTTTTGTTACAATCCTGGCAAAATTAAAAGAAAAATGACATATTAAGTCATTATGCAACATTGTTGTTTTAAAATGTTTTTAGCATATAAAATTTCTCAGTTCTTAAAATTACCTCAATGGGATAGTAAAAGGAAAGTACATGATGGTTAGACTTTGTCCAGTACATCAGTATTTTTTTGGAAGATTAGCAAAAGTCTGTTTCGTGTAAATTGGAGGTTAAAGATATCCCAACTGTTTGACTTTTCCAACATGCTATACCATTCCATAGTCCTTGAATTAATCACTACTCCTCTTTTCTCTTAAGTCCCAGGGTTTAGCAACACACTGCAGTATCTCACAAGACTCACAATTGTTAAAAAACAAAAAAAAAAAAATAGGCTCATGCAATTGTGGAGACGGGCAAGTCCAAAATCCATAGTTCAGAAATCAGTCTGGAGGAATTTTCTCCCTCACATTGTCTCAGTAGTCGAGGATCCCAAATCGGCAGGTCAGAGGTCTGCAGGAGCTGGTGATTCAGGTCAGGTGATGGGCTGAAAGTCCCATGAACTGGAGGTCAGATGTAATGAGCCAGATGCAAGGTATCCTGAGCAAGAGAGAGAGAGAAATTGTCCAAATCAAACTTATAAATTGGAGTCAGACCATTGCCCCAAGGGAAACTAAGGGTGGTGACTTGAGTCACACCCTCTAGTAAGGTGGGGGCATCCTTAACCCTTCGTTCCACTTTAATCTTTACTCATTAGCCCCACTTTAATCTTTATTCCATAAAAACTCATTTCAAAATGGGTCCATATTCTTAGGCACAGAGGCTAAGATTTATATACTATTACAGAATGGAGAAATTTTGCTAGAAGGACTATAATAAATAATGAACTGCCCTGCAGGCCTCCCCCTGGCTCTTCTAGCCATTTGTTCTTTCATACTTGAAAGACTAACCCCCCCCCAAGTGTTTACCAGTCCAAACCAGTCATTGACAATTTGTTTTTCACTATGATAAAGTATTCTAAAAGTGAGGTTACTCAGGTACTAACAATTCAGTTCTGCTATTTGTGTCTGTCTGACCTGATCAGATTCTCCAAAAGTTTGTCTCATCTTCATGCTTGGTTCCGAAAATAATATGGTGGTGGTGGTTATGTTCCGTGGAGTCAGTTCCTACTCATAGTGACTTGGTATAGGGTTTCCAAGACTATAAATTTTTAGGGGAGCAGAAAGCCTCATATATCTCCTGTGGAACCACTGGTAGTTTCAAACTGCTGACCATGAGATTAGCAGCCCAACTCTTAACTACTATACTATTGAGAGATTTTTCCCTAGTTCTGAGTCTTTCTCAAGATGTTAACATAATGTTAGATTTTCCCCACTGCATAACCCATTCATTACTCTACCTTCAACTATTATTTCTCCTTGATTCTGTTTATCATTTACTTTTACCCAAACTTCCCACCTTGGAAAGAGACATCTGTTTCACCTGCTGTGCTACTCCAGACTAGCAAGACCAGTCTAGAAAGTGCTTTTCCCTTTGGCCACTCCCATTCATGCTGTATAGGGTTATGTAAGTACAATGCTAGTCTCAATAACTAGGCAATGCGCTACTATTTATTGTCAATTCCAATTTTGCCAGAAGGTGGAGAAAGTACAATCCATCCTATCAGGCTGTTGGGAATGCTGGCATAAAGGTTCAGGGATATATTTACAGTTTTTTGCCAAGGGATAACCTCTGCTTCTGTTACTCAAAACTCCAATATTGATTCTAGGACTGCAGCTTGCCGCAGGAAAAATAAACAATTTCAGGTGATGTGTGGAAGAACTGTACAGTAGCACCAGAATCTTCCTCCACCCCCTCTTCTTCAGTTCCCCCTAAAACACATAGGAATCTGTACAGTGTGCTCTCCCTTTACCCTCCTCATGTTGAGTGTTAGCACACTCTCATGAAGGTGTGGGAGACAGCCCTTCATGCTTTTATCTTCCCCCATTTTAGATACTAAATGTTTCAATTCCCCATTCCAATTCTCTATCAAACCATTTCTCTAGATGTGATATGTAGCATGGTATATCCATTTAATATGATACTTCTCAATCCATTGTTGCTCCCTCTGGACTGTAAAGTGTGTTCCTTGGTCTGTGGAAACATAATTTGGTGGCCCAAATTGGTAAAGGTTTTTGTTGTTGTTGTTTTTTCTGCATCCATTAAAATGTTCAAAGCCCAGTACAGAGTACGTATCTATTACTGTGAAGACCCATTTGTACCTGATGCCATTGGCACCATTGGTCCTATATAACACACTTGCCAGCTGTGTGTGGGGCATTCCCCATGAAGAATCTGCCCCCGGAGCTGTTTGTGTCCTCTGTCGTTCTTGCTGGCATTTTGTGCCTCAGGGGGTGAAAGAGGAATGTGTCTAAATTCCACTCTTCTCTGCATTACTACAGCATCCCCATGTCCACTCATTCATGAACCCAATTGGCCTCCTTAAGGAAGCCTATCAATCTATCCACATGCTCATTCCAATCGCCTTCTGATCTAGGAATAGGGTTATTTTGATGATCATTGATATGTTCTTCTCAGATGCACACTTTAAATTCCCAGAGTGTTTTCCATAGATCCTTGCCCCACCTGGTGGTACCTATAGTAGTCCAGTTTCCATCGTCCATTCTTCTGACAATTAAGCCCCACATACAACCATCTTGAGTAGAGAGTTCATAATGTAGCTTTCATGGATTGTGCAACATTTAACAGTTGAGAAATAGTACCTTCTCAAATAAGAATGGTCAATTGAATTAATTTAGTCAGATTTCTGTAGACACATCCTGAGAATTTCAATATTAAAGATAATCAGAATTGTGCCAAGATAGTATGTTAGATAGTTGGAGAAAGAACCAAAAGTAGCTTTTAGTTTATGAACCTAAGTTTCAATCTTAGCTTTCTAAATACTTCTCTAACCGAATAGCTGCTCACCTAAAATAAACTGGGACCATGTTGTATAGTATGCCATATTGTGTTGAAAGCAATATGACATAAAAACATATACACAGAATTGGAAGGAAGTGACAAAAATAATCCCACAATATTATTTAAAATATATGTCACTCATTTTGTAAGGTAATTCATGTGGGGAAAATTTATGTTTTTCCAGTGTTTGCAAGCTAGCCAACAGCATGATTTCCTAAGTAGCCAAGCTACCTTTAGCTAGTTGGCAGTTGACATATTTCTAATAAGTATTTCTCTCAGCACTTTGTAAGCAGTCAGTTTTGACTTTGCTTTTTAAACTACAATTCATCAAATGCACCCCTTGGATTAATGCTATTCATGCTGCTAGATAAATGCTGTGAAGTTCAACAGTAGTTTATCGAAGATTATTGACATAAGTAATGAGAAGCTGGATGAAACAGTGAAACCGTATTACACTCTGTTTAAAAGGGCTCCAGTTGGGTTCATTACAAAATAAAGTCCTCCCACCTTTTTTTTTTTTTTTTTTTTATGTTTTTGCTCACTGGGTATAATGTTTCATTAGTCACTTGGTTGTATAAATATAAAAAGCTATTCTCTCCTGTTAATGGTTTGGCTGTTTCAAAACCCTACTAAATGATGAAACTTGAGTGGAATTTCGATCTACCTTGAATGCTGTATGCATTTAGGAATGGAGTGATAAGTGATCATTGGTGAAAACTCTATCCTTTTATCTTTTACACCAAGGTTGATTTTACATTAGCTGTGATAATTTAATATATCTCTAGCACATACAATTTTTTTGTGTGTGACCTGAGACCCTTCCTATGCCTTTGATTTTCCCAGAGTTGCCTAAGTTGTATTGAGTCCTGTGAAATCATCTGCTATCTGCATGCCTTACTAATGTTTAGATTTTGTTCTTTGGGTGTCAGTGGAAGTATATTATTTAAATGTTCTCACATTTAATTGTCAACATCACTTACAGATTACGTATCAGCACTGGTGGTATTGTCGTTGCTGTTGTTGTAAGGTGCTGTCAAATCAGTTCCAATTCATAGTGATCCCATGCACAACAGAGCAAAACACTGCCCATTCCTACACCATCCTCACAATTTTTGTTATGCTTAAGTCCATTGTTGCTGTCACTGTATCAGTCCATTTTGTTGGTGGTCTTCTATTTCACAGACCCTCTGAATTACACCTTTGCAAATTTCAACTTTACAACTACAGATGGTCATTCAAAATTGGCAGTCTAAAATTCACTTCAAAGAGAAGTCTAGTGAAACTCGGCATACAAATACTGGTAGAATGAAGCATTATATCTATGACATATTTGTACTTTGGAGGTTCCATTAGGAGAGAAAATAATCTGTTAAAGTGGCAGTCATAGTTAATACTTCCTATGAACACAATATTTATTTTTCCTTTCTTGTTTCTATACAAAAAATGTTGAAGTTTCATATTTTCTTTGGTATCATGCTATTTACTGGTTTGGAATGACAGATTACATCAGTATTTTCAACTGTCTTGAGACACTTTTTCCATTGAAGGACTTGTATCTATTCACCAACTTATATTGTACTTGTATGTTTAGTGCAGAGGCACTATTGGAAGTGTAAAGGTGAATAAACTTGAATATGAGAGGTAAGTTAGGCATTCAAGTAGTTGTAATACAAAGTAGAATAAGGGCTCTACAATAATGAGCATATAACTCTTTATATGTTCAGAATTTGAGTTTGTAGTACAGGCATCCAAACTTTTGTTTTAAAAAGTAACAATATTTCTGGATCTGCATAAACAAATTGCATGCATCATGGATGTTAGTACCCAGAACAGTACCAGGTACATAGATGTACAATAAGTTACCACTATTATTGTTATTATATTGTTATGAAACTTTATTAGACAAAAAGCAATTGTAATCCAATACTGTGGTAGGAATTTCACACAAAAGTTGCATACAATTTATTTCTTTTAGTCTTCTCTGAATGGTTCCCAGAATATAAATTAAATTCATAACTTATTGAAACACAAGAAAATTCTAAATTCTTGTAGGCCAAGCAATATAGAGCCCAAAAATTCAGCAATAATGCCAACTAGTAGCAAATAAAAGAAGATAGCATTCATATTTTGTTTCCCTAATGCAGCATCTAGTACAGTATCAAGAAGATAACTGTAAAATACCTTCTCCGCAAGCAAAGACAATCCAGATCTACTTTTTCCATTAAGAGAGAATGGTAGATACCTATTTATCATATAAGAAATGGCCACATAGTATTAATAGTGGCATCAGGCTAACTTTAATTTATTCTTGTGGTTATTGTTACATGTCATAGAGTCTGTTCTGACTTCTAGCCACCATGTATAGGGTTTGTGAGGAGTAACTGGTGGATTTGAAGCATGACCTTGTAGTCCAGTGCTGATTCTACAGTGCCACACATTACTATACACTGTAATGGCCTCAAGCTAATTTTATTGTATTGGTTGGAAGTAATTAAAATTTTTATATTCATTTGTCATTAAAAAACTCTTTAAATACTTAAAAAGTTATAGCACCTGGGACACTTAGAAAAATAGGAGACAGCTTAAAAAATTCGTGGAAAAAAAATCCATTTCCTTTTAATTACATTTTCCCACAATTTTTTGTTGCCCCTGTGTTTTTATGGAGAGTGAGAAACACAGATCACTATGTCTCCCAAATCCTAAACATCTTCCTCTTTCTCTGATCTCCTAAAGTGTTTTAATTCCCTGTAGTTAGAGAGGTTTATATCTATTCCTTAGAATGGAAATGGTATTGCTGTATCATCAGCCTCAGAGTCTTTGGGAAGCAATCCAGGTGCACACATAATAAATAATAACATATTTTCGCTTTTACCAGTAGCTGTAACAACTCTGGCAGTTCCCGATTATAGAAAATTATAAAAGGAAGGAGTCAAATTAGAATTTCAGTGAAGTGATCAGACTTTCTTAAACTCTCATCACATAGTTGGGATGCACTATTCCAGAATGCTTTTTATGATAATCCTCCTTCTGAAAGCTTAGATTTTCTATTTCCATAGTAACTTTTACATTATTTAAAATTTATTTTGCCACTGCTCTAACATACATCACTATTTCATTATTTTCCTTCTTGTATAAGTAAATATTTATGAAAATTTGTCACTTGGTCATAGTGTCTCAAATTATTTTTATTTTTATTTTGCCCACTATACATCTGCCACATTCTCAATTTTCTTAATATGTACATGTTTTTCTTTTCTAGTAAATTTCAAGTTTACTAACATAAACACAAGTAAAATTTTCCATAACTCATTTAATGATTGTAGAAAGTTTAATAGTATAAAAAGTATGCTTAAATTTCTGACATGACTATCAGTTTTCTCATAGTTGCTTAATTTGATATCAATAAAATATAATGTGACAGTTGTTAGGTACGACTGAATCAGTTCTTCACAACAGGATCAAATACTGTCCAATATTGTGCCATTCTCACAATTGTTGTTACATTTGGGCCCAATGTTGTTGACACTGTGTTAATTAATCTCTTTTGGGTATTTCCTCTTTTTCACAGACCTACCATTTACCAAGCATGATTTTCTTTTCCATGGACTTGACCCTTCTAATAGTATGTCTCAATATGAGAGATAAAGTTTTGGTATTCTGGCTTCTAAATAGCGTTCTGGCTGTACTTCTTCCAAGACAGATTTGTTTGTTCTTCTGACAGTCCATGGTAATTTTAATATTCTTTTCTAATACCATAATTCAAATGCATTAATTCTGCTCCAGTCATCCTTATTCATTGTCCAGCTTTCAAATCCACATGAGTTGATAGAGGATACCATAACTTGGGTCAAAATAGATGCATTTTATTCCTCAAACTGATATATTTTGAAATAGCTTTGACTAATGCAATATGTCCTGTGGTTTCTTTCTTTTTTTTATATAGGATGCTTTATTTTGAGTTATGTGATAGTTGACATGGGAGAACATTAGCTTCACATTGATACCATCCTATATCATTTCCTTGCCATGGTTACAATCTCCTACATGCATCATCCACCAATCACAGGGTATACCCCGCAAGCCTGCCCCCAAGTCGTCAGCACACAGCTCCACTTTCTCTCCGGGTTCAAAGTCCCCAGCTGCTCCATCTCTCAGCCTCCATCATCGTCTCTGCCTCCATCTCTGTCATCACCGCTTCCCTGGGTATGGGTCAGTTCTCCACTCCTCTCCCTGATGGTCCCAGAGACCCCTGTCCCTAGACTGCAAAGTTAATCCCTCCCCTCCCTTTGCTACAAAACATCTACCTTTACATTTCCAGCCCTCACAATCAGTCCTGATAACAATTATTCACCATTGTATCATAAGAGACCTATCTGCATCTCCTTTCCTTGGCCCTGCCTAGACAGATTCGATACTACTCAGTGGAGATTCTACCTTGTTCCACGCCCTCCGGATCTAGGTTCCCTCCTGAAATCTTGTAAGCCAGTCACGTCTTGCCTCTGTAAACCCCCCCCTCCCCCATTCTGGGTAGCCAATGTCCAAGTTGCTCATCCCTGTCCTTTCCTTGTGTGGAGGGGGTGGGAGAGATCCTCACTGTGAAGATTTGTTCCCTCTTTTGAGCTACTGCTTCCATAGGTGTAAGTCAAGTTCATCAAATTGTATCAGATTATTCTTTTTTTTCCTCTTCTTTCTTCTTCTAGTTGAGTTCTGACCATCGAAGCCAGGTCAAGTGGGTTTTATCTGCAAGTGTGGGTGTACTTATGCCTGTGCCTTCTCTTCTTATCAGCTGGACATGTCACTCTCCACTCTAGTCCACTGTGGCTATGTCACTGATTCTGGGCCCAAGAGTCCCCAGGTCTTGCCACACTGTTGGCCAGCCAGGTCTCCAGCCGGGTTCACAGGAGTCTATTGAACTTTGTAGGGCTTAGCTCACAGCTCCACTGCTGCCCTTCCCTCACTTCCCACTATCGACAAATGTGGTCAACAATCAGAGGGTGTATTCCCATTGGGTCCCAACCTTTGAAGGAGGTTTGCCCTGAGGGTACCGGATCACTTGCTTTGATGTCTCCTGGGCAAGCCACTTATTTGTTCTTATAATAATCAGTCTGTATTGTTTTGTATTTTTCCTGTCAGTCTTTCTTTCAGGAAGTATCTTCTGTTCTTCTGGCCACTCCAGGCTGGTCTGCTTGTTCTTTCAAGTGGAAATTTCCCCTCAGAAGATTCTGGATGTTGCTCAGGATTCCACCTATGGTCTTGTGTAATGCAGAGGCTCTGCAGGAAGCCTCCTTCACTGGGCACGTTGTAGCCCCAGTTTAAATATTCCAATCAGTTATAGGCAGAAGACAGACTTAAAAGCTTTCTATGGTGATACTTCTGGCTATTCCTTTCTCTCCCTCTCCAGTGTCTATTATATAGTGTTATGCCAGGGAAACCAAGATTCAAAAGACATCCAAGCATCTTAACATTGTTCCCCCCCCCCCCTTTTGCCCATTCCAAGCATATCTCAATGTCTGTATCCCAGAGCCCTGTTGTTCCAGAGTTGTGAATATATCATTATTTACCTCTGTCACACTTCAGCTTCACATTCATCATACAATATTACATTTCATTACAATGATTACAATCCCCTCCATGCCTCATAAAATAATCAAAGGATACAGCCCACAGGCCTGCCCCCCTGGCTGTCAAGAAACAGCTCCTCTCCCTCCCTGAGTGCTGTGTCCCAAGCCACTCCATCTGTCCACACCAACATCTCTGTCTCCATGCCTGGCTTCATTGCCTCTCTGGGTAGGGTCACATTTTTCACTCTTCTTGCTTGATGGTCCCAGGGACCTCTGCTCCTGGGCTGCAAAATCAATCTCCTCCTTTTTCAAAAAAATTCTGCCTCTAAATTTCCAACCCTCACAGTCACAGTCAGTCCTGATGGCAGGTATTCTCTGTTGTACCACAAGAGTCTTATCCACATTTCCTTTTGTCAGCCCTGTCCCAACAGAATGGAAATCATTCAGTGGAGGTTCTGCCTACCCCATACCCCATCTGGGATTAGGCTCCCTCTTGAAAGCCTGTAAGCCAGTCGCTTCTTGCCTTTATAGCCTCCCCACCCCCCATTTTTGGGTCTGGGCAATTTCAAGCCCCCCTCAAGGTATTCCAGTCAGTTAGAGGCTGAAGACAGGTTTACATGTTCTCTATTATGATGTTTCTGGCTATTCCCCCTCCTCCCCCAACCGTCTATTTCACAATGATAGGCAAGGGAAACCAAGATTCAAAAGATAGCCAAGCATCCTAACATTATTCACCTTTTATCTCCTTTCAGGCCATACCTCTATCCCTGTATCCTGAAGCCCTGTTATTCCAAGGTTGTGCATACATCATCATTTACCTCTGTCCCGTCTAGCCCATGTGAACCTGCCCAACTGTTCTCCCATCCACCTTGTTCTTCTTTTTCCCTTCCCTTTCTTGTGTATTGCCACCACTACCACCCCAGCACCCAGGCTCTCCTATGTCTATTCCCTACCCTGTGCTCTTTCTTCCCCTCCTTCCCTCCCCTCCTCTGAATCCATACATCCCGGTGTTCAACAATTATATGTATAGATTTTCCCCCCCTTTTGGGTGGGTTCTTTTTCTCAGTCCTTCACAATAATGATCTTATGCAGTATTTCTCCTTTTGTGACTGACTAATTTAACTCAGCATAATGTCCTCAAGGTTCATCCATGTTATGCGATGGCTTGCAGCTTCCTTG
>NW_006408586.1:4340285-4345793 GCF_000296735.1 Chrysochloris asiatica
ACTTTCCTGACTTCTTCCTTGTTTTCCTCCACCCTTTTCAGAGCATTTGAATTTGTTTCCATATCATTCTTGTGAATTCTTTCTCAGGCATATCCAAAAGCTGCTCTTCCTTTTCTGGGGAGTATTAGTCTGTCTCCAGCTCATTTGACTCAGCTACTCTCTTCTGTTTTTAGACATGTTTTGATATCTTTTGTTGTTTTTTATTCATCATTTCAGATAGTTACTTGTGTTTTTTTGTTTATTTTTTAAAGCTTATTTGGATGTTTGTTGTTTTTTTTTATTAACCTTACTGGGAGTCTCCTGGTAAATATGATGAGGTGATAGGCTTTGGTTTTCGCATGTAATGCTTAGCAGGTGTTATTGGCTCTTGTCTCAGTGGTGGAATATAATGGGGTATGCTTATAGCTTGGCTGTAAGGCCACAATTACTGTCTCTTCTTTGGTAATGTTGGGAGAAAAGGCTCCTCTCTCTAGGAAAGATGTGTTATCAAAAGTACAAAAAATAAAAGTAATACAAATGCAGAGAAAAATAACACCACTTTGGAACAGAAATGAAGCTGTGGTCGACTGTCCAGAGCTACACAGTCATTGTGTGCAAGGTAGAAGCCTCCTGCAGTGGGTGAGGGTATCTGCTAGCTCAGGCCCCTCCTCTAGTCACTATAGTAGAGGTGTGCAGGTAGATATTGAGAAGTTAACGGGAGTAAGATTGTCCACTATTTTTGTCTCTGAAGGTCAGTTAGGTGTCTGCATGTGCACAGCGCAATTCTCGAGATGGTTGAGTCCTTTTATGTTGGGGTTTTACAGATTATATTATAAGGGTCCTTCACACGGATCCCAGGTAGTGCAGCAGCCACAAATGTGACCGCAAATGCAAACTGCAAGGTCAGCAGCTTGAAACCACCAGCAACTCCATGGGAGAAAGTTCAAGGTGCTCCACTCCTGCAAAGATCCACAGTCCCAGAAACCCTACATAGGGTCGCCTGGAGTTGGAACAGACTCTAAGGCACACAGCCACTAAGGGTCTAGTTCAAATCAATCTTAGGGCTGTGTCTCCATGGCTGATATTATTACTGGCGACCAAGCTCCCTGTCTCTTTACTGTGGAGGAGCTGCGGGGTCAGGGCTGTTTTTTAGGGCTGCACATCCACTCACCTGATAGCGTTCTGTCTAAGTGAAGAAGGCGCTCAAGAGAAGATGCAGGAGAAATATGTAGTCTCTCATGCCTCTTTATGCAAGTGTCTCTGCTCTGCTTTTAGAGCAGGTTCACTGAGCTGGAATGTCTGTAGCCCCGCCCTCTAAACTCTGGTTTTTATCTTAACAGAGGGAGTCCCATCTCCTGATTCCTAACTTGCAGTATTTTCCTTAATATTGTGATTTTTTTTTCACTTGCAAGTGTGGGAAACGGACGTCCTGTACCTTATGGTAGATCCAGAGATCTGTAGTTGTTCCGTGAGTTCTTCTTGTGTGAGATCTCAGTCCCTCTCTACCTTTCTCCACTGCCCCCAACACCAGAAATCTGTCCTGTGATTTCTTAACTGCTGCTTCCATGAGTGTTGATTGTAGATGCAAGCAAAATAAAGTCTTTGACAACTTTAATATTTTCTCCATTTTTCAGGATGTTAGTTATTGGTCAAATTGTGAGGATCTCTGTTTTCTCTACATGAACATGAAATCCACACCTAAAGTTATAGTCTTTGGTCCTCATCAGGATGTTAAGTCCTCTTTGCTTCCAGCAAGCAAGGTTGTATCATCTGCATACTGGAGGTTGTTAATGAGTCTTCCTCCAATCCTAATGTCACACTGTTCTTCATATAATCCAGTGTCTCAGATTATTTTTTCCACATACAGATCAAATAAATACAGTGAAAGACTACAACCCTGGCATACATTTTTCTTGATTTTAAGCCACTTAGTATCTTCTTGTTCTGCTCTAACAACTGCCTCATGATCCTTGTACAGGTTCTTCATGAGTACAATTAAATGTTCTGGATTACCTATGCTTCACAATATTATTCATAATTTTTCATGGTCCACACAGTCGAAAATCTTTTCATAGTCAATAAAGCACAATTGTGTAACTATACATTTTTTTCTGATGTTCTCTGCTGTTAGTTTAGATGCCAGAAATGATACCTCTGGTTCCATGTCCTCTTCTAAATTTGCTTTATACTTCTGTCAGTTCCCTCTCAATATACTGTTGCAATCATTTTAAAATCATCTTCAGCAAAGTTTTATTTGCATGTGATACTAATGATATTGTTGGATGATTTTTGCATTCCATTGTGTCATCTCTCTTTGGAATGATCAGAAATATGGATCTCTTCCAATCAGTTGGTCAGATAGCTGTCTACCAAATTTCCTGGCAGAGATGATTGAGTACATCCAATGCTGTATCAATTTGTTGAAATATTTCAATGTGTATTCCTTATAGGAATGAAACCTTGTTTTCCTCGATGCCTTCAGTGCAGCTTTGATTTTTTCCTTCAGTACCATTGGTTCTTGATCATATGCTATGTCTTGAAGTAGTTGAATATGGACCATTTCTTTTTGATACTGTGACTACATGTATTATTTCTGTCTTTTTTCGATGCATTCCGCTTCTTTCAATATTTTACCCATGGAATTCTTCAAAATTTCAAGTTGAGGCTTGATTTTTTTCTTCAGTCTTTCACATGAGAAATGCCATGTTTTTCTCTTGGTTTTCTAACTCCAAGTCTTTGCACATTTCATTAAAATACTTACTTTTCTTTGTCTTCTCAAGCTGCCCTTTGAAATTTTCTGTTTAGCTCTTTTACTTCCTCATTTCTTCCATTAACTTTAGTTTCTGTATGTTCAAAACCTAGCTTCAGAGTCTTTACTAATATCCATTGTTGTCTTTTCTTTCTTTCCTGTATTTTAAATGACCTTTTGCTTCCTTCTTGTTTGATGTTCTTGATGCCATTGCACAACACTTCATTAGTGTCTAATGCATAAAATCTGTTCTTGTGATGACCATTAATTCAGGTGAGATATATTCAAATTTTGGCTTGGTTGAACTTGCTTTCATCTTCAGTTTCAGCCTGAACTTGAATATGATCAATGGTCTTTTTCACAGTCTGCCCCTGGTCTTGTTAGGCTGATGATATTGAGTTTTTCTACTTTCTTTTCTCAGAGATATAGTTAATTTGATTCCTGTGTATTCCATCCGGTTATCTGTGTGTATGTTCTTGTGAAGTGCTGTTGTGTCAGTTCCAGCCCAGAGTGACCCTGCATAGAGTTTCCAAGGAGCAACTGGTGAGCTTGAACCACCAACTATAGTTTAAAGTGACTTTGAAGTCCAGCACATTAACACACCAATACTCCTCTGTGTGTATAGTTACTGCATTTTATGTTGTCAAATAAGGTATTTTCAATGAACAAGTCGGTATTCTTGCAAAATACAATCAAGCAATCTCGATCATCAATTCTGTCACCAAGATCATATTTTCTAACTACTAATCTTTCCTTTTTGTTTCAAACCTTCCCAGTTCAATTACCAGTAATTATCAATGCATCTTGATTGCATGTTTGATCAATTTCAAACTGAAGAAGTTGATAGGATTCTTCAATTTCATCATCACTCGCTGTAGGGGTTACACTAGTGCATAACTTTGTATAATAATGTTATTAACTTGTCTTCCTTGTGGAAGTATGGATATTATCCTACCACAGATAGCATTGTAAGTCAAGATCAATCTTGAAATGTTCTTTTTCACAATGAATGTGATGCCATTTCTCTTGAAATTGTCATTCCTGGCATAGTAAACCATGTGATTTTTGTACTGAAAATGGCCAATATCAGTCCATTTCAGCTCACTAATGCTTGCTATATTTATGTTTATGCATTGCACTTCTTTTTAGACAACTTCAATTTTCCTAGATTCAAAATTCATAAATTCCATGTCCCTACTATTAATGGATGCTTGCAGATGTTTCTCCTCATTTTAGTTGTACTCTGTCAACAAATGAAGGTCCCTAAAGCTTAACTGCATTCAAGTCATATGATCAATTCTACTTTGAGACGGCAGCTTTTCTCCAGTCATATTTCAAGTGTCTTCCACCCTGAGGGACTTATCTTCTGGCACTATATCTAAAAATATTCCTATACTATTTGTGTTTTCATCTTCTGGCAATAATTTTGACACTGCTACTATTAGAAGCTTTTCAGTGGCTAAACATTTAGAAGTATTCAACCTCTCCTTCTTCCTAGTTTGTCTTTGTCTGGAAAATCCACAGAAACCTGTTCACTATGGATGACTCTCCTGGTATTTAAAAGAACAGTGGCATGGCTTCCAGTGCATAGCAACATGCAAATTGCCACAATACAACAAACTCACAGATGAGTGGTGGATTTGAGTTATGGTTTCTGTAAATTTATTTGTTCATGTGGTTCTTGAAACAATGATGTCTTTTCTTTTCTCTGTTTCTAGGCTAAATTATCTCAAAAAGAACACATGTGTAGAATACCCTCAGCTTTCCTCCCAGTTTCCACATTTCTAACACTTCAATCTGTTTCCCATACAACTGTTGCATATAAATGTTTTAAGTGCATATCAGTTCATGTCTGTCCACCCAAAAATAATTTCATTGCACTTAATATAAAAGTAAATTTTGTATTGCACAGACTTAACAACCCTTACATAACATGGTTGCAATCCATTTCTGTGAAATCTTGTATCCCACTACCTGCAATCTAATTTCCTTAGCCTTCTTTCAACTCCTCTATGTCATCAAAATCAATCTTTTTTTTAAGGCTGAGGAAAGTTGCCAGGGATCTTGATTTTTACAAGTTTGGATTATTCTCATTTATATATCAAATTAAATGAATCTTCTTAAACTTTTATTTATGTCCATTCCATGCTAAAGTGGCCCTACTCATATAATATCACTTCATTTGAAATCTCTGAAGAGGATCTATCATTAGTTGGTATTTTATTTATTTGCATATTTGATTGCATATTGTATATATGTATGTTAAAAAATAGTTGCAACAGTACATTGACAGAGAATTGCCAGAAATTCAAGGTGAATTCAGAAGAGGACATGGAATTACAGATATCTCATTGCTAATGTCATGTGGATCTTGGCTGAAAGCAAAGAATACTAGAGAAATGTTTATCTGAGCTTTATTCACTATGAAAAGGCTTTCCACTGTGGAAATCATGACCAATAATGAATAACATTGTGAAGAATGAGTATTCCAGAACATTTAATTTAGCTCATGAGGAACCTGTACATAGACAAAGAGGCAGTAGTTTAAACAGGACAAAGGATACTGAATGGTTTTAGATCAGGAGTGGTGTGTGCCAGAGTTGTATCCTTTTACCATACTTATTCAAACTTTATGCTGAGCAAATTATCTGGCAAACTCTATTATATGAAGAAGAATGTGACATCAGAATTGGCAGAAAGAAGCCTCATTAACAGCCTATGATATGCAGATGATACAACACTAATTGCTGGAAATGAAGAGGACTTAAAATTCTTATGAA
>NW_006408586.1:4346073-4355887 GCF_000296735.1 Chrysochloris asiatica
AAGCCACGATATTTTCAATCATCTCATATGCATGTGAAAATTGGAAAATGAAATAGGAAAACCATAAAAGTGATACATTTGAATTATGGTGTTGGAGAAGAATATTAAAAGTTCCATTGGCTGTTGGAAGAACAAACAAGTCTGTGTTGGCAAAAGTACAGCCAGAATACTCATTAGAAGTGAGGATGACAAAATTTGTCTCTTCTACTTTAGAATAGTCAGGAGGGACCAATCCCTGGAGAAGGACATCCTACTTAGTAAAGGGTAGAGCTGGTGAAAAAGAGGAAGATTCCCAATGTGATGGATTGACACAGTGTGCTCAAACATAACAATTGTGAGGATTGTGTGAAACTGGGTAGTCTTTTGTTCTGCTATGCATAGGATTGCTAAATTGGGATCAACTCAATGACATCTAACAGAAACAAAAACAATATGATTTTGTAGCAATACCTTTTGACTTACCCTTGTATTTTAAATAATTTCCAGGGCAATAAATGTTTATGTTTCTGTTGTTGGTGGTTACTTTTGAGTCAGTTCTGCTTAATGGTGATCTCATGTATTATAGAAGAATGGGATTTTTGTGACTGTGTACTAGTAGAAACGGATTGCAAAGCTTTTTCTTCTGTGGTACCATAGAATGGATTTGAACTGCCAACCTTTAGTTAGCAGTCATGAGAAAGCCATTTATGCCATGTTAAAAAAAAACAAAACAGAAAAGCCCAAACCCACAGTGTTCAATTTGATTCTAATTCATACATACCCTAGAGGACAGAATAGAATTGTTCCATGGGGTTTCCCAGATTGTAATCTTTATGGAAGCATACTACTACATTTATCTCCCACAGAATGACTTGTGAATTTGAAACAATGACCTTTAGTTTAGCAACTGGATGCTCCTTCAAATCTGTATTTGTTATTGTTATGTGCCATGGAATCAGATCCAGCTCACAACAACCCTGTATAGGGTTTCCATGGAGTTGTTGGCAGGTTTGATTCCCCAGCCTTCTGGTTTAGCATCCCTGTGCTTATTGTACAACTCCACACCAGAACACCTCAAATCTATATATTAACATGAATATATGTAACCTAATATGAGCCAAGTAACTGTTTTATAGAATGAAAGATCAACAATACAAAAAAACATGATTAGACAGAGTAAGTTGAAGAACGGTTTTAATAATAAGCTAAATTTAAATACAAAGAACTTAAAGTGATTTTTCTCCCCTAAAATGTTCACTGACACTGAAACTTCATTTACCATGTTCAGATTATGATCAGTTTTTTCAAGTATATATGACGCTATCCTAAAGTTGAGAGTCTACTTTCCTCTGCATTCTATGGATCTAGACTCCCTCTTGAAAGTTTATAAGCCAATCACTTCTTGTCTTTGTAGCTCCCCCCCCTCCCCCCCATTTTAGGTAGCCAGTGTCCAAGTTACCCATCCCTGTATACTCTAGGTATGGAGGGGGTAAGAATAACATTTGTTCCCTCTTTTTGAGCTCCATAGGTGTAGGTCAAGTTCATCAAATTATATCAGATTACTCTTTTTTTCCTCTTCTTCATCCAGTCATAGAACTTCAATTTTTTCAGCAAATCATCTGATTTATTTTTAGGTAGAAAGAATTCAGAGTACTCTAGTAGATGGAGATAAGTAATATAGGATCATCCATTTGAAAGGCTTTTTATTTTTCCTACTGTAAATTCCAACTTACTTTTGTCAGTGGTGGAATGCAAAAACGTATTCTAAAAGAGAAAGAAAAAAATGCAGTTTTTATTTTTTCCAAATAACAGGCTGATTTTATTCATAAACTTTTCTTGTAATTACATCGGACTGTCGGTTACCGCCTACAGTTTAAAATTGCAGTGCTTTTCATTTCTCAAGAACAGACTTTTTAAAAAAAATATATATATATTATTACTGTATAAAGATTCCATTTAGTACGTGAAGCCAGTGGAAGCTATCAGGAGAATGAAAAGGAATTCATTCAATTCTAATTTTTAAAAGTGTTACTTTTTATGAAGCAGATGAGGTTATTATATGAGTCTCTAGGAGGAGGCAAGCACTGGTGAGTTGAAGCCTTGTCAACCTGTTATCCAGTCTTACACTATACTCTAAATAAGCTGCTACAAAAAGCTAAACATAATAGCATTGATAAACTGTAAACACAGTAAACTCTTCCTGTTACATTGCCTCCAATTAGCAGTAAAGAGGTCAAGAAAGCCTTATGATTTTTGTGGTAAAGGCATGCGAAAATCTCTATCAAAAAACACTTTTTAGTTTCAAACTTTTAGTATAATTCAAGGTCTAGCTCTTCTACCTATCCACCTGTTGTTGTTAAGTGCTGTCGAGTCTGTTCCTACTCATAGCGGTCCAAGGAGCAGCTGGTGGCTATTATACTGAGGACCTTGTGGTTCAAATTCAAGTGATGATCTTACAGCGCCACAATTGTTGTTGTTGTTAAGTGTCGTCCAGTCGATTCCGACCCATTGCGACCCTGTATAGAGTTTCCAAGGAGCAGCTGGTGAGCTTGAACCGCGGACCTTGCAGTTCAAACGGCTTTGCAGTCTGGTGCATTAACCCACAGTGCCACACCAGGACTGTTGTTGTTGTTGTTAAGTGCCGTCAAGTCGGTTCCGACCCATAGCGACCCTGTACGGGATTTCCGAGGGTGTAAATCTTTACGGGAGTAGAAAGCCTCATCTTTCTCCCATAGAGCGGCTGGTAGTTTCGAACCGCTGACCTTAAGGTTCGCAGCCCGATTCGTAACCACTACGCTACACCAGGACTAGGAGTCTCTTAATTACCCAGGGACCCCAATGAGGGGTTAGTGACATAAAGCAGAAAGAAACTAGACCTATGGATTCCAGACTAAATGGTAGCAGTTTTTCTCCCTATTGAACATTAGTCCTTGGAGAGTAACAGGCAAGTCGGGCATCTGGGACATTTTAGACTTCATTTTGCTTCAAAAATCCATTCAGAATGGGCCAGAATGCCATTTTTGAAAAGAGAAACAGCCACAAAATGAAACAGGTTGACAAGTTAGAAATTACTGTACACTGCATTTGGAAAGAAAAGAATGTACCTTTAACCTGAAAAGCTTGTTATTAGAAAAAGGTGCTGTACCACTCCTCAGTTTATTGTATACAGTGCTTGTTGGAACTGATTTCATTTTGACAAGGTTATACAGGATCTGCTGTGCTCTAATAAGCTCCAATCACAAAACGTGGTTGTATTTTTTTTTTTAATTCCTTCATTACAACATGAAAAAAGGACACTTCTATAATTGTGACTTAAATGATGCAATTTAGAATGTAACACTTACAAAAACCAGTAAAAATACACATTCAGCATCTAAGATTTTTCAGGATGCTGGGTTTAAATTTTCCAATAATTATCTAGACTCAAAGATGATTAGCAGGATTCCTCAAAATTTCTTCATATCTAATCTAAAATAGGTAGTAAGCAATTTTACAGGGATAATCATATATGACACAGTTTACTGGTTAATATTAAAAAACAAATGTCATTATCTATTGGCATCATTTTGTAAACCAAAACCAAACTTTTTATTGTTGAGTCAATTTAGAGCCATAAAAGACCTATAGGACACACTAGAACTGCCTCATTGGGTTTCCAAATCTATAATCTTTATGGAAGCAGAATGCTGAATCTTTTTCCATGGAGCATCTGGTGAGTTAAATCTGTTGACCTTTTGATTAGCAACCAAACACTTAATGACTGTGCTATCAGGACTTCTTATAATTTGTGAAACGCCTGCCAAAATCAAACCACAGATCTAGGCAACTTGAGGAATTAAGCTTGCTGTTATTACTCTGCTATCTTATTTAGTTAATTCTTGGGGGTTGGGGGATACACTGTATGCTAAGTATTAAATGAATGTTATGGCCTCCAGCATTTCAACTACTGATGTCATGAAGAACTTTAAGGCAGATTTAGTGGTTGTATCTTTTATTAGCAATAAGAGGAAATATTGTTGTTAAGTGCTGTTGAGTCCAATCCGACTCATATGGACTATGCATAGGATTTCCAAAGAGCAGCCAGTGAGCTTGAACTGCAGACATTTCAGTTCAAACTGATCTTGCATCACACCATCACTTAATTGTGTGGTACATACTACTAATAGCTTGACTTCTCACAAAAGATTAGAGGTTCAAGTCTACCCTAAGGCTCATCCGAAAAAAGACCAGGTTAAAAGAACTTCTGAAAGATTTGTCATGGAAAGCCCTATGCTTCCCAGTTCCACTCTGACATATACATGGGCACAATATGATTCAAAATTGACTTGACAACATCTTTTTCCCTTTAATTACTAACATTGGAGCAAATTCAAAACTGTTACTATAATGTTACATATGTATTTTTATATGTATTTTATATTGACGGAGAGAAAAAGGCACAGAGTTAGTGAAATGCACATAAATCTGAGTCTAGCCATTATTGTTGTTGTTGTTAAGTACCGTGGAGTCAGCTCCAACTCATAGTGACCAAGCACAGGGTTTCTGAGGCTGTAAATCATTACGGGAGCAGAAAGCCTCATCTTTCTCCCACGGAACTGCTGGTAGTTTCCAACTGCTGACCTTGAGGTTAGCAGCCCGACTCTTAACCACTATGCTACCAGAGCTCCTTCTAGCCATTATAGTGTTTCATAAATGAATAAATCCTTGGTTACATGGGTATTGGAGGAACAAACTTAGAGAAGCAAAGATAAATGTAAAAAGTATAATGGATTTTCAGAGAGCAGAAAAATCAGGTCAAAATTATTTTTTAAAGTTATTTTTCCCATAACAGAGGAGATGGAAATCAGGCTGAGATTTGAGGATATCATTTTACTAGGTATATATATATATAAAAAGAAGATATTCTAACATGGTAATATGATAGGGAACTGAGTCAGATTAATCTTTCCCAAGACACAGTGGTATTTCAAAAAACAAAGACATAGGGAATTAGAAGGCTAGTCCTTGGGAAAGACAGACACATGAAGATAATGGCATAAACAAAGAACCATAATAATAAACAAAAGTAATGGTATGTGCAAAGTTTCTTGGCATTATAGTAAAGTAAACTAATAACTCTGCAGAATTGGGGATGCTTGGAGAATGATGTTGTTGTTAAAGTGTACCAAGTCAGTTACAACTCATAGCGACCCTGTATAGGGTTTCCGAGGAGTGACTGGTGAGTTTGAACCACTGACCCTGTAGTTCAAACCGATTTTGAGGTCCTGCACTTATGCAACAGTGCCACACTAGGAGATGGTGCTCCACGGATAACCTAAAGATTGGTAGTTCAAACGTACCCAGGGGTACCCTGGAAGGACAGGTCAGGCGATCTGCTTTTGATTGCTGCTAAAAGGAGCTCTGGTAGCATAGTGTTTATGAATCAGGCTGGTAAACTCAAGGTCAGCAGTTTGAAACTACCAGTTGTTCCACGGGAGGACGATGAGGCTATCTGCTCCCGTAAAGATTTTTAGCCTCGGAAACCCTGTACCTATGAGTCGGACCGACTCCATGGCACATAACCACCAACCATTGTTTTAAAGTGCCGTGGAGTCGGTTCCCACCCGTTCTGACCCATAGTGACACTGTGTAGTGTTTCTGAGGAGCGGCTGGTGGGTCTGAACTGCTGATGTTGCATTTCAGACATTATCCTGACAACCAAGAAAGTCCTATTGAACAATTCTATTCTGTAACAAGTGGGGTCTTCTTGAATCAGAGTCGACTCAACAACTATCACCAACACAAATGTATACGTATGAGACCTGAGCTTGAAGAATTGACCAAGAAAAATTGACAACTAATGTGAAACAGATGAGGCTCTGAGACTATGGAAGCATTGAGAATAGAAAAAGCCCAGTTTAAACTAGGGGAAAGCACTATGTCAGGAATAGATGGATTCTTTGTTTATGTGGAAAGGAGCACTCTAAGAAATAAATTAGGCAGCTATGTGTGCCTTGAGGAACTCAAGCCCTTGTAGCTACAGTAAATCTTCTTATTTAGGTTTTGTGAAAACATTGGTGGGTGTGGTTTGGAGTTCACATCACACACTTGAGGATTGAAAGCATAAAAGATGACATGAGAATTTGTTAAAAAATAAAAAAAAAAAGTTTTACCATAGCTAATGTGTTCCCTGACCACAGATTTTACATCTCAGATTCAATAACTTTGCTGTTTGAACTAAAAGTGAATTTCTGCATTTGACTTGGTTCTTATAAAAGTAAGCCAGAGTGTTTACCTTGTAAATATTTTATACCAAACATTCAGTTCCATGAATGCTTTTAAACAGACTACTTAAAGACTTTGCACTAACAGGCAATTGTGAAGTTGTTCAGGGTTCTATCTGACATTACTGAAATACTTCCAAATTTTATTTTTTATCTGATAACTGTGTTTTCCAGTATATATGTTGCATGTGAAATGAAAAGTCTAATTTATTATAAATCACATCCTATGTGTAGGAAAACCTATAAGCAAATATTTTCATGTGTTGGAAACTTAATTTTTTTTCAGTTTCTTATCAATAAAATGCTCACATTTTTCACTTTAAAGGAACTCCCTATCTTTGCTATGTATTTATTAAACCAGTTGCCAATGAGTTGATTCTGACCCATGGTGACCTATGTATTAGAATAAAACTAAGCTTTGTAATGTTTTTAATGTCTGATTTTTTTTAAAAAAGTAGCTTGCCAGACTATTCCTTCCTGTCTTCTCCGAGTGAATTCAAACCGCCTATCTTTTAGTCAACTGGGAGTATCTTAATCTTTTGTACCACTCAGGGAATTTCTATATATTTTATCTTAGATAAAGTCAAGGGCTTCTATGAATTCATTTTTATCGATTGCTTAAACTATGAAGATGTTTTAACAAATTCTATATATTTTAATATGTAGTGAAAAAATCTATTAAAAATTTAGTCTGCTAGCAAAAGATATCTAAAACACATAATCACACTTTCAGAGAAAGTCATGTTGCAAGTTTCTATATATTGTGATTTAATATTGTAACAGCTTAACAACAATAGCTTCATTATGTAAAATTCAAACGTTTCTCATAGAGTACTTTTAACTCTAACTTTGAAGAACTTCATTGAAATTAATTTTGTTTGGATTTAAATTATATCTAAGTAAATTATTCATATTTACTCATTTCTGTGATCAGATCTCGGTAAGTTAAAAAATGCTTATGTTGACATAGTTCACTTACAAAATCTTTTTTATATGAAACATATTTTTTTATGAGTTTTTAATTCTGTATTTCTTAAGTTCTACAAGTTATCTACTATGGTTAATTTCCTTTTAAAGTCTTAAATGCTCAATAAGTTATTATTTATAGCCTTTTTAATCAGATCAATTCAATATTTGATATTGTTGTGAAGTGCTGTTGAGTCAGTTCCAACCCATAGCGACTCTGTATAGGGTTGCCAAGGAGCAGCTGGTGAGCTTGAACCACCGACCTTGTAGTTCAAACAGCTTTGCAGTCTGGTGCATTAACCCACAGCGCCACACCAGGACTCCAATTTAATAGTTGTTGTTGTTATGTGCCATGGAGTCGGTTCCAACTCATAGCGACCCAGTACAGGGTTTCTGAGGCTGTAAATCTTTGTTGTTGTTGCTAAGTGCCATCGAGTCGGTACTGACCCATAGCGACCCTGTATAGGGTTTCCAAGGAGCAACTGGTGAGCTTGAACTGCCGACCTTGAAGTTCAAATGGCTTTGCAGTCTGGCGCATTAACCCACAGCGCCACATCAGGACTCCTTTGTGGGAGCAGAAAGCCTCATCTTTCTCCTGTGGAACAGCTGGTAGTTTTGAACTGGTGACCTTGAAGTTAGCAGCCCGATTTGTAACCACTATGCTACCAGAGCTCCCTTCAATAGTAGTTGATTGAAATAATAACACACTGGACTTTGAACCACAAAGTCGTAGTTCAAATCTACCAGCTGGTCCTTGAAAACCTTGTACAAGGTCTCTATAAGTTGAAACTGACTCAAGGGCACTTAACATCAACAACAAACTAATAAAACAATAATACAAATTAGAACCCATTCTTTGCATTGTGGAAATCAGAGGTATAATATCATGTAGTTCATTGGTGGATGTATTTGTTGTTGAAATGCTATAGAGTTGGTTCCATCTCATAATAACCCTGTATAGGGTTTCCAAAGCTGTAAATATTTGTGGGGGTAGAAAGCTGCATCTTCCCCCCTCCTACTCCACTCTGTACCCCCATTGCACAACCCCACCCCCTCCACAGGAAGAGCAAGAGTAGCTGGTGGATTTAAACTTCCAACCTTGTAGTTAGCACTCCAGTGCTTATCCTATAAGCACCACAACAGAATTAAGCTATTGAATAGTTACTATTTGAATTTTAGTTTTCAAACATTGTATATGACATATTGAAAAGTTTACTGTTTTTTTAAATTCCTAATGATATTATTTTCCTGATTAAAATATCCTTTGATGAATCACAGAATGTTAACATGTATGGAATATATAAAGATCTTATGAAGTTAACAAGTCATATTTAACCAATTACTTACAATATTAATTTTCCAGTAGATATCTCATTTCATGGACAGACAATAAATTAATATTGAACCAAATTTATTACTTTAATCTATACATTTATATAATGTTTCTGTACTTGAATTAGTATATTTTTATTCTTGAGAAAAAATTTAAAAAGCAAAATTGTAATGGAGGGGAACTTGACAGCATTTTTTTATCTTGTAATACTTGGATGTAGTTAGTACTCATTATATTATCAGAATGATGGTGTTTAAAAGCTATTAAGTTTCTAGAAAACTCAAAATGAAACAAATGTTTAGTATTGTGTTTTACTATTCCACTTTTCTTGTGATAATGTTGCACCACATTGACACTCAATTTCTAAATCAATGGTCGAAAGGTTGTTGTTAGGTGCCATCTAGGTGTTGTTAGGTGCACAGCAGAATGAAACACTGCCCGATCCTGGGCCAACCTCACTACTGTTGCCACGCTTGAGTCCATGGATGCTGCCACCTGGCCAATCCATCTTGTTAGGGGTCAAAAAAATAGTTGCTAAATCATGCAAGATTGTTGCCACTCTCTGGTAGGAGTGAGAATCAGAGATGGATGTTTAGATTTAAAGAGACAGCTAAGAGTCTTTTCCTAATTTCTGTTTTTTGTTAGGAGTTATAGTTAGGCAGTTAAAAAAAAGATAATTACTCTTAAATTAAACATTTTAGAAAATAACTCTACAGGTTTCTCATCCATTAAGTGGGACCAGTAATAATCAGCTCCTAAATTTCGGCTCCCGTAAAGATTTACAACCTCAGAAACCCTGTACAGGGTCTCTATGAGTCGGAACGGACTCCATGACACATAACAACAACAACAAATTTTTGTGAGCATTCACCACACCCCAAATACTCAAATTTTCAGGATTATTCATTGAGATTAAAGAACAGCTGCTGAACAAAACCTTCTGATCTTAGACCCTTTTTCCGAAAGTCACAAATTATATGAAAATGAACAGCAAGGCTGACAGTTCAAACTCACAACTGCTCCTTGGAAACCCTGTGCAGGGTTGTTATGAGTCAGAACCAACTCGACAACACTAAACAACAATAAAAACACAATAAAGTAAGAAAAGATTAAAAACAGCAGATTACAAAGAGAAGTTATATACAATTTTGACAAATCTTATATTGTTGAATTTTAGCTCATTTCAATTAATTTTCTGGTTTGGTATATTTAGGTTATTTCAACTTTTACTATTTCAGAGTAGAGATATATCAACATGTAACACTTTATAAAG
>NW_006408586.1:4356917-4357768 GCF_000296735.1 Chrysochloris asiatica
GAACAGCTGGTAGTTTCAAACTGCTGACCCTGGAGTTAGCAGCCCGATTCGTAACCACTACGCTACCAGAGTTCCTTTTAAAGCCTAATTGTTGTTGTTGTTAAGTACCGTGGAGACGGTTCCGACTCATAGTGACCCTGCATAGGGTTTCCAAGGCTATAAATCTTTACGGGAGCAGAACACCTCATCTTTCTCCCGTGGAACCTCTGGGAGTTTCGAACTGACAATCTTCAGGTTAGCAGCCCGATTTGTAACCACTACGCTACCAGAGCTCCTTATAAAGCCTAGTAGTAGTTAAAAATATGTAACAGTGACTTGGAGAGTTCTTATTTGGTAGGTCATTTTCTTGACTCTATTATCATTTTGACCAAAGTGCTTTCCAAAAATTGCTTTCAGACAGTTTGTTTTTAGTCACATATGGAATCAAGAGATTAAGATCAGGGAGGATGCTGAGGAGATAAGCAGAAGTCAGACTATGAATCACTAATGTTATCTCATCTATTTCTACATTTTAAAAGACCTTAGACAGCCCTCTTAGAGTGGATTAACAATGATGAAAACTACCTGGTTTTGTTTTGTTTTGTTTTTTGTTTTTCTTTCTTTCATTCTTTGAACGATGGTGGATGGTGGCTGTGTGCCGTGAAGTCGGTTCTGGCTCATAGCGACCCTGCACAGGGTTTCCGAGGCTGTAAATCTTTACGGGAGCAGAACGCCTCATCTTTCTTCCGCAGAATAGCTGGTAGTTTCGAACCGCTTACATTGAGGTTCGCAGCCCGATTTGTAACCACTATGCTGCTAGAGTTTTGAATGGTAGCTATAGGTTAAAAAAACAAAACAAAACAAAACAAAAA
>NW_006408586.1:4358263-4359236 GCF_000296735.1 Chrysochloris asiatica
CTATGAGTCGGAACCGACTCCACAGCACATAACAACAACAACTTTTATTGTAAATGAATACATATTTTAGAAGTTTTTGTTTTGGTTTTGAATATGGTAAGTACAGACAGATAAAGTCCACATATGCTCTTTGGGGTTCTTAATCTTTTTTTTCTTTTTTTTTTAGTGTTTTAGCGTGAATTATGTGATAGTTTACATGGGAGAATTCAAATAATCTTTTATATTGGTTAAAAAAAACTTTCTGTATTTCTGCTAATAAGAATCAAAGGAGATAATTCATTTGAAAGACTGAATTTCAGATCTAATGGAATCTTACCTTAACCTGTTGTCCCATAGCCAATAATTAAATATTATATAATCTATAATATACTTAGTAACATCAGGTTCTCTACAAGGAATTTTAAAGGCTTAAGTGTATTTTTATATTCTGGTGTGGCGCTGTGGGTTAATGTGCCTGACTGCAAAGCCGTTTGAACTGCAAGGTTGGTGGTTCAAGCTCACCAGCTGTTCCTTGGAAATGCTATACAGGGTCGCTATGGGTCAGAATCAACTCGACAGCGCTTATCAACAACAACATATATTATAGCCCTAAAAGAAATGGGCTTTTACATTTATTTAACATATACATTTAAAAGAACTGACTCGACGGCACTTAACAACAACAATACATTTAAAAATCCTAATGAACAATTTATTTTGCTGACAATTAAATAATGATTATTGTCTATTTTATATATGCATAAGAGGAGTAAAACACACATACTTTTTAAATTGAAAAAAAAAAAAAGAAATTTTTACCCAGTCTAATCAGTTCCACAAACTATTTAGGAAAGTATATCACAAAAGATCAGAGTCCTCTGCAACACCTCTACAAGAGAGAGACAAATAACCCAATTAAAAAGTGGACACAGGATATGAACAGACACTTCACTAAGGAAGAGATCAGGGCAGCCAACAAACATATGAAGAAATG
>NW_006408586.1:4360508-4361154 GCF_000296735.1 Chrysochloris asiatica
TATAGAGTAGACATTGGAGACGGAAAGAAAGGAATAGTCAGAAACATCACACTAGAAGTTTTGTAAGTCCGTCTTCTGCCTATGACTGATTGCAACACCTAATTTGGGGCTACAGCATACCCAGTAAACGAGGCTTCTTGCGGAGCCTTTGTAATACATAAAACTATAGGTATAAACCGGAACCACATCCAGATCTCCAGAGATGAGAAATCTCCACTGAAAGGACCAGCAGACAAGCCTGGAGCGGCTAGAAGAATAAAAGATACCTCTTGAAAGAAAGACCTGCAGGAAAAATGGAGGCAGATGGACTGTTACTACAAGAACAAACAAAATGCTACCCTAGGAAACATCAAGGCAAGTGGCCAGGTCCTCTCAATGTAAACCCCCTTCCAAGACTAAGACTCAACAGAAATGCACGCTCTGACTGGTGACCATAGACATCACTGATGGGGGAAAAGGGGTAAAAGCAGCAATGAAGCAGCAAGCTAAGCCCTACACTGTTCAGTGGACTTCTGTGGACCAAGTAGGGGACCTGGTTGGCAAGCAGTGTGAGGAGGCGGGGACTCTTGGGCCCAGAGTCAGTGGCGTGGCCACGGAGGACTCAAGAGGAGAGCGGAGCCACCGGCTGACAGGAAGAGAGGGCATG